>NC_084514.1:25156072-25368572 GCF_024500385.1 Phyllopteryx taeniolatus | reverse complement strand
CACCATTGCTCTGGACGGTTGACCCCAAGTATTTAAAGTCCTCTACCTTTGCCATCTCTTCTCCCTGTAGCCTCATTCTTCCCCCACCACCCCTCTCATTCATGCACATATATTCTGTTTTACTTCGGCTAATCTTCATTCCTCTTCTTTCCAGTGCATGCCTCCATCTTTCTAACTGTTCCTCCAGCTGCTCCCTGCTTTCACTGCAGATCACAATGTCATCTGCAAACATCATGGTCCACGGGGATTCCAGTCTAACCTCATCTGTCAGCCTATCCATCACCACTGCAAAAAGGAAGGGGCTCAGGGCTGATCCCTGATGCAGTCCCACGTCCACCTTAAATTCTTCTGTCACACCGACAGCACACCTCACCGCTGTTCTGCTGCCCTCGTACATGTCCTGTATTATTCTAACATACTTCTCTGCCACTCCAGACTTCCGCATGCAGTACCACAGTTCCTCTCTGGGTACTCTGTCATAGGCTTTCTCTAGATCTACAAAGACACAATGTAGCTCCTTCTGACCTTCTCTGTACTTTTCCATCAACATCCTCAAGGCAAATAATGCATCTGTGGTACTCTTTCTAGGCATGAAACCATACTGTTGCTCGCAAATACTCACTTCTGTCCTGAGTCTAGCCTCCACTACTCTTTCCCATAACTTCATTGTGTGGCTCATCAACTTTATTCCTCTATAGTTGCCACAGCTCTGCACATCACCTTTGTTCTTAAAAATGGGCACCAGTACACTTTTCCTCCATTCCTCAGGCATCTTCTCACGCACTAGAATTCTATTGAACAAGCTGGTCAAAAACTCCACAGCCACCTCTCCTAGATGCTTCCATACCTCCACAGGAATGTCATCAGGACCAACTGCCTTTCCATTTTTCATTCTCTTTAATGCCTTTCTAACTTCCCCCTTACTAATCATTGCCACTTCCTGGTCCACCACACTTGCCTCTTCTACTCTCCCTTCTCTATCATTTTCCTCATTCATCAACTCCTCAAAGTATTCTTTCCATCTACCAAGCACACTGCTGGCACCAGTCAACATATTTCCATCTCTATCCTTAATCACCCTAACCTGCTGCACATCCTTCCCATCTCTATCCCTCTGTCTGGCCAGCCTGTATAGATCCTTTTCTCCTTCTTTAGTGTCCAACCTGCCATACATGTCATCATATGCCTCTTGTTTTGCCTTTGCCACCTCTACCTTTGCCCTGTGTCGCATCTCAATGTATTCCTTTCGCCTCTCCTCGGTCCTCTCAGTGTCCCACTTCTTCTTAGCTAACCGTTTTCCTTGTATGATTTCCTGTACTGTGAGGTTCCACCACCAAGTCTCCTTCTCTCCTTTCCTGCCAGAAGATACACCAAGTACTCTCCTGCCTGCTTCTCTGATCACCTTGGCTGCAGTGGTCCAGTCTTCTGGAAGCTCTTCCCGTCCACCGAGAGCCTGTATCACCTCTTCCCGAAAAGCTGGTATGGAATTCTTTGGATGAACGCACATATTTGTTTTGAAATTTTTTAAGCCGGATGCCCTTCCTGACGCAACCCTCTGCGTTTTTCTGGGCTTGGGACGCCCAGACTTCCGTCTCCCCAGCCACTTCAGCCAGCTCTTCTGGGGTGATCCCGAGGCATTCCCATGCCAGCAGAAAGACGTATTCTATCCAGCGTGTCTTGGATCGTCCCCGGGGTCTCCTCCCGTTGGGACGTGCCCGGAACACCTCACCTGGGAGGCATCCGAATCAGATGCCCTAGCCACCTCGTTTGGCTCCTCTCAATGTGGAGGAGCAGCGGCTCTACTCTGAGATCCTTCCGGATGACTGAGCTTCTCACCCTATCGCTAAGAGAGAGCCTGGACACCCTGCGGAGAAAACTAATTTCGGCCGCTTGTATCCGGGATATTGTTCTTACGCTCACGACCTACAGCTCGTGACAATCGGTGAGTGTAGGAACATAGATCGACTGGTAAATTGAGAGCTCCACCTTTCGGCTTAGCTCCTTCTTTTCCACAATGGACCGATACAAAGTCCGCATCACTGCAGCCGCTGCACCGATCCGCCTATCGATCTTCCGTTCCATTCTTCCTTCACTCGTGAACAAGACCCCAAGATACTTGAACTCCTCCACTTGGGGGAGGAGCTCATCCCCGACCTGGAGAGGACACGCCACCCTTTTCCAACAGAGGACCATGGTCACAGATTTGGAGGTGCTGATTCTCATCCCAGCCACTTCACACCACAAACTGCTCCAGTGAGAGTTGGAAATCACGGCTTGATGAAGCCAAAAGAACCACATCATCTGCAAAAAGCAGAGATGCAATACTGAGGCCGCCAAACCGGACCCCCTCTACGCCTCGGTTGTGCCTTGAAATTCTGTCCATAAAAGTTCTGAACAGAATCTGTGACAAAGGGCAGTCCAACCCTCACCGGAAGACACAGTCACCATCCGAGCAAACTCACCACCAGGTGGTGATCAGTTGACACCTCCGGCCCTCTCTTCACCCGAGTGTCCAAGACATGCGGCCGCAAGTCCAATGACATGACAACAAAGTCGATCATCGAACTGCGACCTAGGGTCTCCTGGTGCCAAGTGCACGTGTGGACACCCTTATGCTTGAACATGGTGTTCGTTATGGACAATCCGTGATGAGCACAGAAGTCCAATAACAGAACACCGCTAGGGTTCTGATCTGGGGGCCGTTCCTCCCAATCACGCCCTTCCAGGTCTCACTGTCATTGCCCACGTGAGCATTGAAGTCCCCCAGCAGAACGACAGAGTCCCCAGCGGGAGCGCTCTCCAGCGCCCCCTCCAAGGACTCCAAAAAGGGTGGGTACTCTGAACTGCTGTTTGGTGCATGGGCACAAACAACAGTCAGGACCCGTCCCCCCACCCAAAGACGGAGGGAGGCTACACTCTCGTCCACCGGTGTGAACCCCCAACGAGCCGGGGAGCAATAAAATCACATACTGTGATTCCCCTCCCCCCTAGTGTTCTTACATAAAAATTACCATTCAAAGATGGCACAAAACTGCTGAACAGCAAACCTACATTAAGTGCAAGAACTCATTTTGTGCATTATTTCACAAAAATCAACTGTTTCTCTTGCATGTCATTCAAATTCCGAAAATATTAGGCCTGTTGCAGCCCTCTCCTGCTACTTGACACCATACAAGTTTGTAACACTATTAATGGCGTTAATTATGTCCATGTTTTTGGAGGACTCAAATTGTAGTAACTCCTCATGTACTTTAAACGACCTGTCAATAGTTTGTGTACATTTGATTTGAGCGCTTGGCAGCTTCAGTATACTTCTCGTATTAACTCTATTCAATGCTGAATTTTAACACAATGAGGATGTTTGTGTATTTTAATTAACTGTCGGCTTACATTTATGCTGCACTTTGTTTGCATGAAACCCAGACTGTGAGATGTATGCGATGTAATTGCGAATAAGCGAAGTGTTCCATTGTGTGATAAGCAAAGTGTTACATGGCGTCTTACCAAATATATAAGATGCTTGTGTGCTGTTCCTTGTAATTACATGACAAAGCCTCCTTACCGGAGGCAAAAGACCCTCCGTTTGTCTTTTATGACTCTTCAGCGCCACAAACCAATCATGGCTGACGTCTCTAAACAAACTTGGTATATAGGCTTGCTAACCACAGACGAAGAAACATATGAGGGGCAGTAAGTATACCCCCCACCTGCTTGGCGCCTCTCACCGTGGGCAACTCCAGAGTGGAAGAAAGTCCAACCCCTCTCGAGAGGGCTGGTACCAGTGTGGAGGCGAGTCCGACTATATCTAGTCGGAACTTCTGGACCTCACACACCAGCTCGGGCTCCTTCCCTGCCAGAGAGGTGACATTCCACGTCCCTAGAGCCAGCTTCTGCAGCCGGGGATCGGACCGCCAAGGTCCCTGCCTTTGGCCACCGCCCAGCTCGCACTGCACCCGACCCCTATGGCCCCTCCCACAGGTGGTGAGTCCATTGGAAGGGGGACCCACGTTACCCTTTGGGCCGTGCCCAGCCGGGCCCCATGGGTACAGCCTCGGCCATCAGGCGCTCGCCTTCGAGCTCCACCTCCAGGCCTGGCTCCAGAGGGGGGCCCAGGTGACCTGCGTCAGGGCAAGGGAAAACTGAGTCCATAGTTTGTCGTCACCATAAGGGGTCTTTGAGCCGTGCTTTGTCTGGTCCCTCACCTAGGACCTGTTTGTCTAGGGTGACCCTGCCAGGGGCATAAAGCCCCAGACAACTTAGCTCCTAGGATTATTGGGACACCCAAACCCCTCCACCACGATAAGGCCTCCAGGAGCTGGCCACAATAAAAGGCCACTCTGAAACGTGCAGTTTTATCACACAGGACAATGCCACAGATGTCCCACGTTCTGAGGGACCGTGCAATTAGCATGCTGACTGCAGGAATGTCCACCAGAGCTGTTGCCCGTGAATTGAATGTTCATTTCTCTACCATAAACTGTCTCCAAAGGAGTTTCAGACAATTTGGCAGTACATCCATCCAACCTCACAACCGCAGACCACGTGTAACCACACCAGCCCAGGACCTCCACATCCAGCACGTTCACCTCCAAGATCGTCTGAGACCAGCCACCCGGACAGCTGCTGCAACAATCTTTGCATAACCAAAGAATTTCTGCACAAACTGTGAGAAACCATCTCAGGGAAGCTCATCTGCATGCTCGTCGTCGTAACAGACCTTAGTTCCTGCCAATATCCAGCAACTTCAACAACCATTGAAGAGGAGTGGACCTACATTCCACAGGCCACAATCAACAACCTGATCAACTCCATGCGAAGGAGAGGCAAATGGTGGGCACACCAGATACTGACTGGTTTTCTGACCAGGCGGGGTACACCCTGAACTAGTTGCCAGCCAATCGCAGCCCCACCTCCAGGCCTGGCTCCAATCGCAGGGCACAAACAAACAAACACCCATTTGCACTCACATTCACACCTACGGGCAATTTAGAGTTTTCAATTAGCCTACCATGCATGTTTTTGAGATGTGGGAGGAAATCGGAGTGCCCGGAGAAAACCCATGCAGGCACGGGGAGAACATGCAAACTCCACACAGGCGGGGCCGGGGATTGAACCCCGGTCCTCAGAACTGTGAGGCTGACGCTCTAACCAGTCGTCCACCGTGCCGCCACGATCACTGTCATAAAAAAGGAATTTATTTTGTTTTGTAGTATAAAAATAGATCAGATCAAATATTTTGTTAATATAGTCAGCCAGAGCTGCAAGGAATGCAAAGTTATCAATGTCCTTTCACCATCGGTCCTGTCATACAGTGTTGCGTGTTTTTGTTTGCACATTAAGGACAAAAAAAAAAAAAAAAAAAAGACAATTCAGGTTTTTCCTCATTTTTTGAGATTGTAGGGTGAAAACTGCAGCTGGCTACTATTGTGGACTGAATGGGTAGCAACATGGGGGAAATGAAATGCCAGTATTTTGAGGGTAATAACGCCTAAGCAACTTATTGAGAGAGAAAAAATAAGAATTATGAACTACTTCATTTGTGGAACAGTGAACTTGGTTAAAAAAAAAATTAATGAACTATGAACAGAACTACTGTATTTTCATGGCCATAAGGCGCACTTCAAAGTCTTAAATTTTCTCAGAAATGGACGTGGCGCCTTATAATGCGGCGCGCCTTATGTTTGCACCGAGTTTCAATATCTGTAAATGATTGTGGATGCTGGGCTAACGTGTCTGCTTGCACTGTTGTTCGAGCTTTTGTTCGAGCTTTTGTAAAAAGCCGGCATAATTTCTGAGGAACCGCATGGCAACGAGAGTAAGTCTGACAATGTTTGATGGAGAACTTGCCCAGCTGTTCATTTCGGATACAGAACATGAGGACTTTGATGGATTTGTGGATGAGGATTGATCAAAAAAATAACATGAGTACATTGTTAAATACTTCAATAAAGTACAACCGAACTCAGTTTTGCTCCCGCTGCCTTTTAAAAACATTGTTTTAGCGTGCATGCATGCTACCGTATGTTTTCAGCTAGCCTATGATTTACCATGCCTGCGCCCAATAATACGGTGTGCCTTATGTATGTGTTAAATATAGAAATAGACCCGTAACTGAGACTGCACCTTTTAATACGGTGCGCCTTATGGTCGTGAAAATACGGTAATTCATTTTTGGAACTGTGAATTTAACTTTTTTTTTTTCACTAGTTTGCGTAGAAAAACAACTTTCCCAACACTGACGTTACTTACATACAGGGCGCTTAAAGGTTTTGCTCAGTGTAATCACTGTGTGACATACAGCCAGTATAAGACCATCTGATCTGTAAGTGGGTACACTTTGAGTCATGTAGGTGTAAAATGTGGTCAGAGAGGAATCACAGGTAAAATGGGTTATGTACCCAAACAGAAGAGGGTTTTGAGGATACTTGGACTAAAATATTAGATAGCTGGAGCCTGACATTCAATTCCACCATTATACTGTTGTCGGGTTTTTTTGTTGTTTAATAAAAATTGCTCTTCAAAATTTAAGAAAGTTGGTCCACAAATGAAGAAATTATGGGTAAAACTGCTCCTCAAAGAAAAAAAAAAACATTTATACAGTACAATAACTGTTGACAATAAGTGAACCAAAATACATTTTACAAGTGAATGTGAAGCCTATAAACCAACAAAGGCAACCTATTGCCCACATACCTCTGGTATTCTTTGACAATACCAATGACATTGTCAGAAATGTGGCGAGAGTCCTCCGAGAACCTGCACAGATCCTTGAGCTGCAATTTAAGGTGGTCCACTTCGGACTCCTCTTCCACCAGAGCCTTTCTTACGCCCTAAAAGATAAAAGCAAAATTTACTGAGAACTAGAGCTGCAACTAACGCTTATTTTAATAATCATACATACCAGCGACTCTCACGGCCGGCTATAACGGCCCATAGCATAATACCACCCCAAATTTTTTTTAAATAAAATAAATATTTGCAAATACATTAACTGAGCCCATACCTTAATATCAATATAACTACCTTTTTTTTTTTTTTTTTTTTTTAAATAACTGTGAAAGTACATACTCTCTCCGTCTGTCACTCGCCCTCTCCCCATGTATTTGTGCAGTTTAACTCGATGGTTAGCATAATATCTCTACTACCAGTCGTGTCTGCTCCGTACCCTTTCAAACTATCTCCAAATGTACAGTTGAAATTGGACACACTTAACATAAATAGACTGATGTGTTTTTTTATTCACTGTCTGACATGAAATCAGACTACTTTCCCTGTTTTAGGGCAATTAGAATTACCAGAATTATTTCTATTTGCAAAATGCCAGAATAGTCAGTCAGGGATTTTTTGGGGACAGTTTTGCATTACTTTCTTCAAAGTCAGAAGTTTACATTGATTTCATTAGTATTTAGTACCATTGCCTTCAAACTGTATGACTTTAGTCAAACATTTCGGATATGCTTCTACAAGCTTCTTACAATAGTTGGCAATAATTTTGCCCCATTCCTCTTGACAGAACTGGTGTAACTGAATCTAAATGGGAGTCCTTAAATGGTTCACGTCCTACCTTGAGGAAGGGAGTTATTTTGTAACCAAAGGAAAGTGTTCAATCTCCTCAAATGGCAATGACCTATGGGGTCCCTCAAGGGCCAGTTCTTGGACCCCACCTGTTCAGCCTGTATATGCGCTACCTTTGGGTCAAATTCTTCATAACTTTAATTTTGACTATCATAGCAATCCAGATGACACACAGTTATATCTAGCAATGTCTCCAGATGACTATAGTTCAATTGAGGTATTGTGTCACTGTCTAAAACGGATAAATAACTGGATGAGACAAAATTTTCTTCAATTAAACAACAATAAAACTGAGATAATTGTTTTTGGCAATAAAGAGGATTGTTGTTAGTAAATACCTGGAGTCACTCTCTTTAAAAACCAAAAGACCAATTCCGAAACCTTGGTGTACTAATTCCGACCTGACTTTCAACAGTCACATCAAATCAATTACTAAAACTGCCTCCTACCATCTGATGAACATATCCAGAGTGAAGGCTTGCATGTGCCAAGCAGACCAGGAGAAGCTCATCCATGCTTTTATCTCGAGTAGACTTGACTATTGTAATGGTCTTCTGACTGGACTCCCCCAAAAGAGCATTAAACAGCGGCAGCTCATTCACAATGCTGCAGCTCGGGTTATGACCAGAACAAAGATGTCAGAGCATATTACTCCAATTCTAAAGTCTTTACACTGGCTCCCAGTCAGCATTAATTTCTGCTACTGGGCTATAAATCACAAAATGGTTTAGGACCTAAATACAAAGAAATTCTAATGGAATATAAAGCCAGTAGGGCTCTGAAATCAACAGGCTCAGGTCAAATAGTGGAGTACAGAGTCCAAAGCAAAAATGGTGAAGCAGCAGTTAGCTATTATGCTGCGCACAAAAGGAATAAGTTGCCAACAGAAGTGACATCAGCCCTAAGTGTGAATGTTTTTAAGCCCAGGTTAAAATGCTTTTTAGAGCATTTCCACTTTTAAATGACATTTCTTGCACTGTACACCATTTTAATTGTACTTTTATTTTTTTCCTCTCGGTTTTAAATGTTTATAAGCTGTTTTCCCCCCCTTTGTTTTCAAATGATTTTAATCATGTAAAGCACATTGAGTTATCTCGTGTATGAAATGTGCTATATAAATAAATTTGCTTTGCTTTAGTTTGTAGGCCACCTTGTTCACACATGCCATTTCAGGTCTGCCCATAAATCTTAAATTGGATTGAGATCAGGGCTTTGCGATGGCCACTCCAAAAAATTGACTTTGTTATCTTTAAGCGACTTTGTAACCAGTCGAGCAGTATGCTTCGAGTCATTGACCATTTGGAAGATCCATTTGCGCCTGAGCTTGAACTTCTTGGCTGATATCTTGAAATGTTGCATCAGAAATTCCACATTACGTTCTTACCTCTTGATACCATCTATTTTGTGAAGTGCACTAAGTCCCTCCTGCAGTAAAACAACCCAACAACATGATCCTGCCACCCCTGATTTTAAAAGTTAGGATGGTGTTCTCAGGCTTGCAAGCTTCCATCTTTCCTCAAAACATAATGCTCATTATGGTGAAACAGTTCAATTTGAGTTTCATCAGACCATAGGACGTCTCCGAAAATTAGGGTCCTTGTCCGTGTGCAAACTGTAAATCTGTCTTTTGGAAGTTTCTTTTGGAGTAATGACTTCTTCCTAGCAGAGTGGCCTATCAACCCAAGTCGGTACAGTAATTGTTTCACTGTGGATAATGACACACTCTTACCGGCTTCAGCCAGCTTCTTCACAAGATCTTTTGCTTTTGTTCTTGGGTTGAAAATATTAAAAAAAATAAAAATAATTATTCTGGCATTTTGCAAACATAAATAATTTTGGTTATCTCAGTTGACCAAAAAACAGTTAAAGTTTAGTCTAATTTCATGTCCGACAATAAGAAAAAAAAGTGTATGTGTCTTTTTAAATCATGTATGTAAACTTCTGGTTTCAACTGTCGTGGATGTTCTCGGTTCGGGACTTTTAACACGTTACTGGCCAGTTATGTTATAAGCCATTACATTTTAAAAAGAGCATATTTATTACGTTATGGGCCGTTATTACGATATGGGTTGGTCCTGTGGAAGCCCATAACGTAATAAAGGTAATAAATGTGTCCTTGTTAAAATGTAATTGGCCGATAATGTAATTTAATATTACGTTTTGGGCACAATTATTACTAGGAATGTCCCGATCCGATCACGTGATCGAAAATCGACCTGATCGAGATCGGGTGAAAAAGATTAGTTTTATTCATTTTCTGACATCTTAAACATTACAAAGTGACAAAATAATCCAAAGTAACAAAGATCCTGACAAATGTAACAGTAATATATTTCTTTTAACTTATACATGATAACTTTTAGGTTTGTTTTAGTACCGGTATAGAGTTACTAACAGACACACACTTAAATGTTACATTACATCTGCCCACTGCATCACAGCACGTTGTGGGAGGTCATTATAGCCTACAATGTGGGATATGTAGGCTATAAGGGTCTGGGTCCGGACCCTGAAGCAGTCCCATACGGACCCACACCATAGCCAAAAGAGAAAGGTTATGATTTGAGATACAGGGTACTTCTAGTTTAAGTGGTGCATTACACACTTTACAGTAGTGACGAACCGTACCGACCAATCACATACGAGTTCAGTCATCCCCTTCAGCCAATCAAACAGGCATCTCAGGCGGTAATCACTGACAGAGACGAGGAGAAACGTAGCAAGAGTGAGACAAATAGACTCAGCGAGGTTTTGAACGAACATAACCTCTAAAATGTTTCAATTGTTAAGATTTGTTAAATGAAAATAAAATTGTGTGAGAATTCACTGTTGTGTCAAGATGCCAAACAGAAAAGGGGAAACTCAAACTTTATTTTTCTGAAGTTAAGCACTTTATTCGAACACATTCTCTTTTTATTTACTTGCTTATATTTTGAAATGCAGCCGTACTTTGATTTAGTAAATGGGAGAACAATACACAGTTGTGCTCATATTTTTGATTACTTGGACAGAATTTGTAAGATGTACAATTCAAAACATGAAGGATCAGGCAAAACATTTAATTTGATCTTTAATGGGATTCAAATTAAACTGTCAGCCATTTCAGAAAAGTACAATCATTGAACAAAACATAGACATGAAGAAAATATTCCTAAAATATAATGTTCCTTGTTCAGTCATCAGACCTATTTAAAAAATAAATAAATAAATAAATAAATAAACTATATTTCACAAATTCTGTCAGGGTATGTAAACTTATGAGCACAACTGTACATATCAGTAGTGATACTGTAGCGAGTACGTATTGACAAACGAGGTGCCACTGGTGCCCCACAACAAATTGATAAACTGCATTTGGTGTGGGACGTGTCTGTGGGCTGCTCTCGGGTGGACACCTGAACCTGATCCCTACCCTCGATTGATTGGGTGGGGTCATCAGCCGCCGCGGTGCGGCCACAGCAATTACAGGACACTTCTGTCAGTCTTTGTGCATGTAAAACGGTATCAATTCACTTGCATGTATCCGCAGGCACACACCCCTTACTGAAACAAATAACTCATGAATATGCAAATCGCTTGTGTATCCCCTCACTTATACTCTCGTCCTACACACTTATAATTTACATAATTAATGCCACCACACTTCAGTTGTACAGCCGGGTTCACGACCCTGGTCCTGCATGCTTCTTCTCCTGTCCTTGTCCTGTTCTATCTTGTCCTGTCCTTCCCTCACAGGGTGTAGCACTACAGCCCCCATGCAACACTCATTTAACGTTTCAGTGTTGTAGATAATGTAATGATTTACTTCACTCATCCTGTTTACAATTAGTGCTTTGTCTGTATCCCTTCTTGAAACGTTGTTCTGTTCGACTGATCAAGTCTGATTCTCAATAAACCTCAATTATAATACCACAGCGGAAGCTTAAAAACTCCACTGTGACACAGTAAAACTGTTTCGGCATAAAAGGGATACAGATTTTCCATTCTGCTTGACCTAACAGCCGAACAGGACAAAAAAAAAAAAAAAAAAAAAAAAACTGCATTCTTCCAAGCCGCCCCGCTGTGCAAGATGGCCACAAGGATGCCTGGTTTATGTCACCCGGAACTTAAACTAATTAACAGTTCCCACAATAAACCTGGGCTTCCAGTCATCAAAGACTGGAATCATAGGCTAGTTGGTGGGTAGGCCCAAGACCAAAAGTTTGGAAAATACGCTTGGCTTCTCAGCCTACGTGGGTCACCGCTAGGCAATCAGAGCACCTGCTATTAAAAGTACCAGGTACGCTTCCAGCCAAACGTGAACTCTCGGAAGTTGCCAGCGGGTCACTGAAAAGGCAGGAAGAGAAATGGTCACATTCTCCCACAGACGCGTGAACAACAACTTCCCTTTTTCTTCTCCCACCTGTTTTGTTTTATTTTTGTGTGTCCTTTTTCTTCAGCTAAACCTGCCCCCGTTTCTCCCGAGACAACTGAGAAAGACCACCCCAGGACGAAGTTATACACGGTTGTGAGTACAGCACTGCAATCGTTGCCAGAATGTACAAGATTAGTGCCTTTTAATTTTGGGGAAAATACTATGTTCACACATACGCCAACTTTGCTTACTCTCACTATGACTCAACTCATTCCGCACGTACATTTTTATTCCAACCACACACGATGTTCTCCTCCCTTTACATATGCCTAGTTTCTTTCCATTACTATTATTCGTGTTTTCTTTTTGTAGTTTGAGCCCTCTATATTGTTTCCCTGTAGTTTTCCCTGTAGATTTCATAACATTTTCTATAAAATTCCACTGCCTGTATTGTTTTTGTGTGTTTGAGTTACAACAATAAACCGCAGTCATCTAGAACTCTTATTTCGTCCGTGTAGCAGCCTTCTAGATGAGACTGATCGAGGTTTTTCGTCCCTTTTCCTAAAATTTACACATAAAAAAAGACTAAGATAGGTTGATTATAACGTTCAACGTAAATCGAACTAAACCGGAAGTAACGCAGGCGTTCACCTCCGGCGTATTCTTTGTCCAAAATCAATGACGCTTTTATTAAAAACCAATATACGCTACAGATACGTATTTGTCTAGGTCTGTGTTACTTGAAAATAAATGACAAAAGGTTTTTGGATTTGACTGAGGTATTGATTACAACAAGATGTAGATACAGCAGTCATACATATTTGTTTAGGTCCGTGTTGAAAATAATAAATGCCAAAAGGTGTTTGATTTTGGCTGAGGTATTGATTACAAGCAGATGCAATGACCAGGCAGGGTACTTACAGTGGGTACGGAAAGTATTCAGACCCCCTTAAAATGTCCACCCTTTGTCTTATTGCAGCCATTAAGTTAATTGTTCCCCCTCAATGTACACACAGCACCCCATATTGACAGAAAAAAAAAACGGAATTGTTGAAATTTTTGCAGATCTATTAAGAGAGGAAAAACTGAAATATCACAGAGCCATAAGTACAGAGACCCTATGCTCAGTATTTAGTAGAAGCACCCTTTTGAGCTAATACAACCATGCATCTTTTTGCGAATGATGCAACAAGTCTTTCACACATGGATTTAAGGATCCTCTGCATTCCTCCTTGTAGATCCTCTCCACTTCTCTGAGGTTGGATGGTGAACGTTGGTGGACAGCCATTTTCAGGTCTCTCCAGAGATGTTCAGTTGGGTTTAAGTTAAGGCTCTGCCTGGGTCATGCAAGATCAATCACGGAGTTGTTCTGAAGCCACTCCATTATTTTGCTGTGTTCTTCGGGTCATTGTCTTGTTGGCAGGTGAACCTTTGGCCCAGTCTGAGGTCCTGAGCACTCTGTAGAAATTTTTCGTCCAGGATATCCCTGTACTTGGCCGCATGCATCTTTCCTTTGATTGCATCCAGTCGTCCTGTCCCTGCAGCTGAAAAACACCCCCACAGCATGATGCTGCCACCACCATGCTTCACTGTTGGGACTGTATTGGACAGGTGATGAGCAGTGCCTGGCTTTCTCCACACATACCGCTTAAAATTTAGACCAAAAAGTTCTATTTTGGTCTCATCAGACCAGAGAATCTTGTTTCTCACAATCTTGGAGTCCTTCAGGTGTTTGATTTTGTTTTGTTTTTAGCAAATTCCATGCGGGCTTTCATGCGTCTTGCACTGAGGAGTGGCTTCCGTCGGGCCGCTCTGCCATAAAGCCCCGACTGGTGGAGTGCTGCAGTGATGGTTGACTTTTTAGAACTTTCTCCCATCTCCCGACTACCTCTCTGGAGCTCAGCCACAGTGATCTTTGGGTTCTTCTTTACCTTTCTCACCAAGACTCTTCTCCCCCGATTGCTTAGTTTGGCAGGACAGGCAGCTCTTGGAAGAGTCCTGGTCATCTAAAACGTCTTCCCTTTAAGGATTATGGAGGCCACTGTGCTCTTAGGAACCTTAAGTGCAGCAGAATTTTTTTGTAACCATGGCCAGATCTGTGCCTTGCCACAATTCTGTCTTTGAGCTCTTTAGGCAGTTCCTTTGACCTCACGATTCTTATTTGGTCTGACATGCACTGTGAGCTGTAAGGTCTTATATAGACAGGGGTGTGGCTTTCCTAATCAAGTCCAATCAGTATAATCAAACACAGCTGGACTCCAATGAAGGTGTAGCACCATCTCAAGGATGATCAGAAGAAATGGACAGCAACAGAGTTAAATATGAGTCTCACAGCAAAGTGTCTGAATACTTATGGCTGTGTGATAGTTCAGTTTTTCTTTTTTGATAAATCTGCAAAAATTTCAACAATTCCGTTTTTTTTTCTGTCAATATGGGGTGCTGTGTGTACATTAATGAGGGAAAAAATGAACTTAAATGATTTTAGCAAACGGCAGCAATATAACCGAGTGAAAAATTTAAGGGAGTCTGAATACTTTCCGTACCCACTGTAAATAGATTATTATTAGAATATTATTGTTTTTTCCTAGATTTTTTTTGTGGCCTAAAACACTATACAAAGTTATTGTAAATAAATATTAAAAAAGCTTGAAAATGGTTGTGTAACAAATATTCCCGATAAGACTATTGACTCCGGCACCCCAAGACCTGATGACCTTTGCATTCCTGCCTACTGAACCCTCAGCTAACAGATCGGTTTTTGCAAGGCCGATAAACACCGGACATCTGTTTTAACTCAACTGAGCCCATAAACTAGTTAAAGGTCATCCTCCCAAAGATTTTCATGATTCTCCCAACAAAGACCTTTTTCTGTGAACTGACCCAATGACCAAGAATCTGGGAGGCCTCCTGACCAAATTTGCCAGTTTGGAATAATTGACAACAATGGATTTATTAGTTAAACACTACAAGCTGAATTTTCATCCATTTTCTACCGCTTATCCGAGGTCGGGTCGCGGGGGCAGTAGCTTTAGCAGGGACGCCGAGGCGCTCCGAGGCCAGCTGGGAGACATAGTCTCTCCAGCGTGTCCTGGGTCGTCCCCGGGGTCGCTTCCCGGTGGGATGTGCCCGGAACACCTCACCAGGGAGGGGTCCAGGAGGCCTGCCTTCGGCCACCCCCAGCTCACACTGCACTTGACCCCTATGGCCCATCCCACAGGTGGTGAGCCCATGGAAAGGGGGGACCAGGGGCGTGAAGACCCAGACAATTTAGCTCCTAAGATCACTGGGACTCACAAACCCCTCCACCACGATAAGGTGACGGCTTCCAGGAGTAGTAGTAAAGTCCCTCTGCATTCTTCCCCAAATTTCCCTGTAGGTTAAATTAAATTTTACCGAAAATTCCACTTTCTGTTGTGTTCTGTGTGTGTTTGAGTGAAACAGTTGACCGCTGAAAGATTGATAGAGGTTTTTCGTCACTTTTCCTAAAATTTACAAATATAAAAAGAGACGTGGTAGCCTATGAGACAAATATATTTTTGATTACAACCTTCTAAAGTTCGGTGGATTTCCCCGGAAGTAGATGCATGTGTTTACTTTCAGACTTTTTATTTTTCCAAATGAATTACGCTTTTATCCAAACCAATATACGCTACAGTTGAAAGTTTCACATTTTATCCAAACTTACCACGCCAGTCTGATTGGTCATGGTGACATTGTTGACATACAGTACTCATCACAGACTAGTCACTTTCATGAGCCATGAGGAATTAGTGTGCTTCCTAGTTCCAAATCTGTTGCCAAAGGCAAATGGCAAAAATAGTATGTTCCACACTACAAAGACAGAGAGAGACTACGCTCTACACACAATAGATATAACCATCATCATATGTCCGCCACGTCAATGCCCCACATACAACATGGCCGCCAAGTAGGCAAGGAAGACACATCTTTGGGAAATAGATCGTGTCATATTTTATCTCTGTGACCCGGAAATACGTCATTCCCATTCTCTGCCTGCTTTGCACCACAGCACGAGTAAACAACAGTGGCCATTGGTGGAACTAACAGACTTTGTCAAGGGCATTTTAAGTGAGAAATGGAAACTATTTTTTGATCTATTGTTCAGTCCCGATGGTCCATTTGATCAGATATCAAACTTGGGTTACTGTCTGCTGTAACGCAGTTCCAGCCAGACATATGTGACAAGTGTACCATATCACCAAATCACTTATTTCAGTGATTTGCGAATTCATGACACGATACCTTCGCAATTAGCATCATGCTTTTCCATCTTTTCCTCCCCACTCCTCACCCTCCCTTCGTGATAATGTAAACGATACGTGTAAGAAGCATGGTAAGAAGCGTAGTTTATTTCTTATCATGGAGCGGATGATGAGTCACTTATAATGCGTTGACACCGTAGGAAAAGAGAACTTACGTCTCTGCGGCTTGGCAGCCGGGGGTCGAGATAATAATTATAGCAATCGGTGTTACGGCCGTACCGAGTCGTTCAGTGATTTCCGTAACCAAATACGGATGTTCCGTAACATTTGGCAGCTCTGTTTGCATTGTCGACCTCTCAAATGTTTTCCGTTTTTTGTATTTTGCTAAAGTGAGCATGGATTGGAAAAAGTAATCCAATCCATGTGTCACTTTATCAAAAGGAGGGGTGGTAAGTTAAATGTTTTTTTAATTTATCCTCTGCAGCACAAAGTGTTTCTATTTGTGCTCTGGAGTACAAAGTGGATTTTTTGTGTGCTGAGAAGCACAAGTCGCATCTCACATTGCATTATTATGTTGACACATAATTGATTACCAAAACATTTTGTCTGACACATAATTGATCACGACAAATCTGAATTCATAGATTCACTGAGCCAATTCAACAGGCTGCAAACACAGTACCAAAAGTAGCATAACATGGTGAACCAGACTGATTGTTTCACAAACATTTCATTTCTATGAATTTGGACTCTTTATGGAACATTCATTTATTTGGGTTGACATGAAGCGATCTACTGTAGACTAAATTGTGCACATTAGAACATGGTGTGTTTTGGTGGTTTTCCACATGCGGACACATAAAATAACTAATAAGAATACAAATTACAAAACTTGTTGACAATACCCGACAGTTTATGGTTAAAAAGGGACACGGGCCTGACTGAAATTCATTGCTGATATTGGCATATAGTCCGCAAAGATACATTTTAAATGTGGTCTGAAAAAAAGAAATTATCTAAGCCATGATATGTTACGAACATTGATGACTAAAGGAGTCAAACTAAATTTCAAACCCCAAAACTTTACCAAAATTTTTTTTTTAATAATAAATAAATAAAATTTTGGGCATGACAAATTATTGCAGATCCCGGATCAGTAATTATCTACAACTGACCGTCTCAATAGCATCTTTGATTTATGATACTCCAATGTCAGCTTTGGACGTAATCTCTTGGACAGATGGGAAAGAGTTTTGGTTCGTGCTGGATTCAGCCTTGAACTGCCAGACTACTAAAAAATGAGTGATGGTTACATGACCTCATGTTTACACAAGCCTTTGTGGGAAAGAAAAAGGCCGAGCTGGAATTGTTTTTATCCCACCAAAAATTGTATCTAGAACACTTTGTAAGTATTACATGTAGTTGTTTTGTTTAGCAGTCTTAAAGATAATGAGAATATACAAATATTATATTAGTATAATACTGGTAATGGATAGTGGGTTGGACCATACTGACATAGTACTGATAATATATATTATGAAATAATGATTGATGTTCTTCCATCCATCCATTTCCTGTTCCGCTTATCCTCATTAGGATCGCAGGTGTGCTGGAGCCTATCCCAACTATCTTCGGTCGAGAGACGGGGTACACCCTGAACTGGTCGCCAGCCAATCGCAGGGCACATATGAACAAACAACCATTTGCACTCATATTCACACCTACGGGCAATTTAGAGTCTTCAATTCTGCGGGGTTTCCTGAGTAAGTCAGAACCATATTGAGATCAGGCATTTTTGATCCCTGTAATTACAAGGGACAGAAAGTTGGTCAAAGAAATATGGCACAAAAAAGTAGAACTACAAACATAGTGAGGATGAAATGTGAATCTATCAAACCATTGTCTCCAGCTATCTCTGCGAGACTAACTCTGTAATAAATCAATGTTGATTAATGACATCATTACAACCTATGATCTGGACTTTTTGTTACTAAATGAAACATGGTGAACAGAAAGTAGCTGTAATACCATTTTAAATGAGGCGACACCAGCAAATTTTTATTTTATGAACAAGTGTCGAATAGAGAAAAAAAGTGATGGTATTGCTGTTATTTATAAGTCATAAGTAATTATATGTACGCTAAGACAAGAGCGCTTCCCTCTTGCGATCAACTTCTTAAACACCTGACCTACAATTCCATTACAACATGCTGGCAATTTTTTGACTTGAGTTCGTTGTCACATTTCTGTGGGGCCAATTATACATTACTTGTGCACTCACTGTAGTTGTCTCGCCACGCTGCACTATTTGCATATACTGGCCACTCATGCCAGAGTAGCATCTGCTCCATTTGCACACTGATCGAGGAGTATCTGCAACATTTGCACAACCAACATTGTCCCAGATTATCGCACTACTCGTCACTTTAAACCGCATACACTCCTTGAAGTCTCGGCGCCCTTTGCACAATGGTCATTGCACCGGACTATTGCAATATTAGTCATTCGAACTGCTAGAGGACTTTTTGCACAATTGTAAAAAAAAAAATAAAAAAATGTACCGGCATTACCAGGTAACTAGCAACCCTTTACTGCTGTTTTTTTTTTTTTTGTTGTCAATGTCTTTATGTCTCCAAAGTGCTCTCTGTCAATTGACTGCCTGTTGTCGTACTAGAGCAGCTCCAACCACCGGAGACAAATTCCTTGTGTGTTTTTTGGACATACTTGGCAAATAAAGATGATTCTGATTATTTCAGTGTAAAGAAACTATACTGGGTGATTTTAGCCCCTTTCAATATCTCTGTTTTTTAGTTAAAGGTGACCCAAGGGTTAGTATTTTTTTATTTATTATCTGAGATCGACAGACTGACGTCAAATAGTGGAGCACAGAGTCCAAAGCAAACATCGTGAAGAAGCATTTACCTATTATGCTGCACACAAATGGAATAAGTTACCAACAGAAGTGACCTCAGCCCCAAGCGTGTATGTTTTTAAGTACAGGTTAAAAACCCTTATTTTTTTCCCATGCTTTTTAGAGCATTTTTACTTTTAAATGATATTTCTTGCACTGTACGCTGTTTTGTATTTTTCTCTTTGTTTTAAATGTTTAGAAGCTGCTCTTTTTTTTTTTTTTATAAATGGTTTTAATCATGTAAAGCACATTGATTTCATATCCATCCATTTTCCTCTGCTTATCCGAGGTTGGGTCGCGGGGGCAGCAGCCTCAGCAGGGAACCCCAGAATTTCCTCTGCACAGCCACTTCCTCCAGCTCTTCCTAGGGGATCCCGAGGCGTTCCCAGGCAATGTTTTGACCTCCCAAATTTTGCATGCACTCAGTCCTACTCTCTCCCACCTTTGGAAAGATAAGTGTGCACACGGCTGGACTGGAAAAGTACCGACAACTAGGTTTCTCCAGACCCATAATGTGGCACGCTCTGAAAATCACTATTTGTTATGCCTCGGGCTTTAGCGGCTTCACCTTTGCCATTTCCCAACTTTTCATCACTGTTTCCTCCTTAACCTTAACTTCTTTTATTAATTCTCGCCCCTGCACCACCAAACACCTAACTCCTCTTATGTCCCGGTCTCACCGAATGTCCCCTGCTATCCAGTTAGTCCAACACTTCCACACGAGAAGTCACTTTTTCACCCAGGGCCATGAAGGTTTGGATTTTCTCCCTGAATAAAAACCATTTAAAACTGCATTTTGTGTTTATTTGTGTTGTCTTTGACTATCGTCGCTCGTCTTTGGTCTATCCTATCCGCTAGTGTTGCAGAGATCATAGTCCACGCAATTGTTACGTCTTGCGTCGACTACTGTAACGTGCTGCTTTCTGCTCTTCCCATGTCTAGTATTAAAAGCCTACAATTAGTACTGTTGCTGCAGCAAGACTTTTGACGAGGTCGAGAAAGTTTGATGATATTACCCCCATTCTACCCAACTTGCATTGGCTCCCGGTCACCCTTGAGATGTGATTTTAAGGTCCTATTACTTATTCATAAAATATTACACGGGTTAGCACCCTCTTATCTCGCTGACTTAGTTGAACCTAATGTTCCGTCCCGAAACCTACGCTAGCATCAAACACGTCGGTGTATGACTACTTGTTAATTTATTTATCATAATTATAATCTCTCAGGTTAAATTCCCACTTTACATTTCCACTCCACTGTGTATTTCTTTTTGCTTACCACACACAGAACCAGCTCACACACACACAGACATGCAAGAGGACGTTTCAGAGTGAAGGAATATGTAAAACAGTGCTTCACCTGTCGAGCGACTTTTTAACTTTTTAAAAACTCACCATGTATTTTCTCCACTGGCCCACCATCTGCTCTTCAATGTAATCAGCACCATCCCCAACATCACGATCCTCCGCTAGTTCCTGGTTCAGCACCTGGAGTCGTAATCTGAGGCATCCTATATCCTCCTCCAGTCGCTGACATCTTGCCATGTACTCGCTGTGTGTGTACAGGGTGGCGTGTAGGCCCTCCTCAACCTCACATAGGCCTTGCCTTAGTCTCTGCCAACCAAGTCTGAGCTCTTCAGCCTCGTCTACTACCACCTCTGCTCCAGCAGGAGAGGTCTTCGCTCTGACAGCTTCAGCTACACCCTCTATATATTGCAAAGTTTTTTCCTCACTGGCGACAATGTCATCAAGGGTCTGAAAAAGAGACAGGTAAAAAAGATTTTGTTTCCTTGGACAAAAAGGCACATTCATTAAAATACAATTGAGTTGTCGAAATTGTACCCCAGAGATAGGGGGACTCGACTTGATTTGACCCAAGTCAAACTCGAGTCACCACTTTTAGGACTTGCAATTTGATGGGCAAAAACTTAAAAGATACTGACTTGACTTTGAATAGGTATTTATGAAACTCGACTTTGAACTACACGACTTGACAAGTCACCCTCTTTGCCTTTTGTTTTTGTAAGAAAAGTTGTTTTGTGTGCCCCACTACCCTATGAGTCCAGATGCCACCTCATGAAGCGAGTATCATGGAGGGATCTCCAAAGGTGGTTACAGTTCAAGGGATTATGTTGATAAATTACAGAAAATGAAAAAGGCAACATGCAAGGTTTGCAACTCAAATATAATAGACTTCTTTGACATCTAACTTCATCCATCACCGTGAAACCCACAGACACAGGTAAACTATGTTAACTTGACAGATTATTTTATTAGATAGCTGGTCAAACATTAACTATGCTTAATTTTAGTTTTGTGTTTAACTGAGAAGACAAAGTAATAGACAATACAGTATGTAGACTGGTATAGGCCCATAAAAAAAAAAAAAAAAAAAAGATTGTGAATGTGTTAGTATTGAAATGTATTCATAGACAGCGCCTTAAGTGGGTTGATTATTTCTTGAGTACGTCAGCAGGTATGTCTGTTATCTCATGTAAGTAAATGGACTGAGATTCAAGTGTCAGGTGTGTTACGTGATAGAAGAGTTTCTGTTATAATGAAGGGCAACGTTTATCAGACAGTGGTACGGCTTAGAGGCAACAGGAATCAGAGATGGACCGGGCGGAAATTAAGATGTTGAGGCTCTCTCTCAGAGTGACCAGGTTGGATAGGATTATAAATTAGCTCACCAGAGGAACACCAAGGTCAAATGTTTTGAAGACCAAGTTACAGAGAGCTGACTTAGATGGTTCGGAATGAATTATGAAGATGGAGCTGCCAGGGAAGAGAGCTAAGGGAAGACCCAAGAGAAGGTTGATCGATTTTGTGAGGAAAGTCAATGAGGGTAGTTGGTATTAGAGAGGAGGATGCAGAGGACAGATTTACATGGAAAAGGATGATGCGACCCCTAACGGGAGAAGCCGAAGGGGGAAAAATAGAAGACTCTAAATTGCCCGTAGGTGTGAATGTGAGTGAGAATGGTTGTTTATATGTGCCCTCTGATTGGCTGGCGACCAGTTCAGGGTGTACCCCGCCTCTTGGCCGAAGACAGCTGGGATACCCTCCAGCATCCCTTGTGAGGATAAGCGGTCCAGAAAATGGATGGATTATTGTCCCCACCAATGAGTTTAAGTTGGCTTGTGTGCTTATTTTATGTATGTAGTCCACAGAATTCCATTTTGAAGGTGGGCCTCCCGACGTGACTTTACATCATGTAAGCGACAATCGTTTTCATAGTGCTTCTACACTCTGCTATCTGTTGCAGGGATGAGCAACTGGCGGCCCGTGGGCTCCACACTGAGTGTACCCTCAATTATATTCAAAGATATTTTTTTTCTTTTTCCAAAAGGTTTTGAGGGAATTATAAACACGTTTCCTCTACTCGCATACATCTCACAGTCTGGGTTTCATGCAAACAAAGTGCAGCATAAATGTAAGCCGACAGTTAATTAAAATACACAAACATCCTCATTGTGTTAAAAATTCAGCATTGAATAGAGTTAATACGAGAAGTATACTGAAGCTGCCAAGCGCTCAAATCAAATGTGCACAAACTATTGAAAGGTCGTTTAAAGTACATGAGGAGTTACTAAAATTTGTGTCCTCCAAAAACATGGACATAATTAATAGTGTTACAAACTCGTATGGTGACTTGGACAAGTAGCAGGAGAGGGCTGCAACAGGCCTCCTTCAAGAAAGCAGAGTGAACTGCCATATACTGCAAAGTGAGTAGGCCTAATATTTTCGGGATTTTGAATGACATGCAAGACAAACAGTTGATTTTTGTGAAATAATGCACAAAATGAGTTCTTAATGTAGGTTTGCTGTTCAGCAGTTTTGTGCCATCTTTGAATGGTAATTTTTTTGTAAGAGCACTAGGGGGCAGGGGAATCACAGTATATGATTATTTTATTGCTCCCCGGCTCGGCGCTTGTACGTTGGGGTTCACCCCGGTGGACGAGAGAGTAGCCTCCCTGCGCCTTTGGGTGGGGGGACAGATCCTGACTGTTGTTTGTGCCCATGCACCAAACAGCAGTTCAGAGTACCCACCCTTTTTGGAGTCCTTGGAGGGGGTGCTGGAGAGCGCTCCCACTGGGGACTCTGTCGTTCTGCTGGGGGACTTCAATGCTCACATGGGCAATGACGGTGAGACCTGGAAGGGCGTGATTGGGAGGAACGGCCCCCCCGATCAGAACCCGAGCCGTGCTGTTATTGGACTTCTGTGCTCATCACGGATTGTCACGGAACACCATGTTCAAGCATAAGGGTGACACATGCACTTGGCACCAGGACACCCTAGGCCGCAGTTCGATGATCGACTTTGTGGATCGACAGAAAGTCGGACTCCTTTCCAGTGAGGGTTGGACTTCGCCAAGGCTGCCCTTTTTCACCAATTCTGTTCATAACTTTTATGTGCAGAATTTCTAGGCGCAGCCGAGGCGTAGAGAGGGTCTGGTTTGGTGGGCTCAGTATTGCATCTCTGCTTTTTGCAGATGATGTGGTTCTGTTGGCTTCATCAAGCTGTGACCTCCAACTCTCACTGGAGCAGTCCGCAGCAGAGTGTGAAGCGGCTGGGATGAGAATCAGCACGTCCAAATCTGATAACATGGTCCTCAGTCAGAAAAGGGTGGTCTGCCCTCTACAGGTCGGGGATGAGATCCTGCCCCAAGTGGAGGAGTTCAAGTATCTTGGGGTCTTGTTCACGAGTGAGGGAAGAATGAAACGGGAGATCGACAGGCGGATCAGTGCAGCGTCTACAGTGATGCAGACTTTGTATTGATCCGTTGTGGTAAAGGAGCTAAGCTGAAAGACTGAGCTCTCGATTTACTGGTCGATCTACGTTCCTACCCTGACCTATGGTCACGAGCTGTGGGTCGTGACCGAAAGAACAAGATCCCGGATACAAGCGGCCGAAATGAGTTTCCTCCGCAGGGTGTCCGGCTCTCCCTTAGAGATAGGGTGAGAAGCTCGGTCATCCGGTAGGATCTCAGAGTAGACCCGCTGCTCCTCCACATTGAGAGCAGACAGATGAGGTGGCTGTATTATTTAAGTTACTTCAATTTTAAGTTTAAAATGGAATTTTTGTCATGGTTAGGAAGTGCACTGTCCCATGTGGCCCCCTGGTAGCCCTTAAGAATTATTGTGGCCCCCTACATCAATTTCCGGTAGCCGTTTTTACTTTCCTTTCCGTAACAAGGAACAAAGCAACTGCAATAGCGACAGTGTCTGCTTGAATAAATGGCCCTAGATGACCATATGATACGTTTAGTTATACTGCAAAATTGATCAGGAAGGTGGCGGCGTAGGTGGTATGTGGAATCGAGAGGACCGGTGAGTACGTCATTACAGCATGTGACTAAAACGGACCAATCACGAGAGATGATCTCCGTGGCATTCTACATGCAGAAACAATTTTTGACATGCGCCCGTCAAGTGACGCATAGGGGCCACGCGGCCCAATGAGTCGGTCACGTGATGCAATGCGGGCGTTGTCGGCCGTGCGAGCGCGGGAGTTTAAAGGGGCCTTTACAGTCCTGCTCACCGTTATTGGCACCCCTTCATTTTTTGCATAACCTGTATAATATCTTCAGAAATAAATGGAAACGGAGGTCCAAAATAATATACCAAAATTTTTGTTGTTTTTTTAAACTTAGATATTGTCATTTCAAAGAAAAAAAAACCTGAAAACAGCAAGTGCAGCAATATTGCCACCCCTCCTTAATCCTTGGTTGCATACCCTTTGGCAGCGATGACTGCCTCCACGATTTTCTTGTATGCTTTTAGCACTTCTCAGGTGGTATTTTCTCCCATTCTTCCTTTGCAGTTTGTGCAAGCGCTTGAACATTTTCAGGGTTCTTTTCTCCAATGCCAGATTTCAGCTCCTCCCCCAAAGACTTAAACCAAGTTTTCTTACACAGGGTAAGACATTTCACTCTAAAATGTCTGATAATTTTCTGATTTCATGATGCCTGTGATACAGTCAAGGCCAGATGCACAAAGCAGCCCCACAGCATTATTGATTATTGATTGACTGTTGACAGGGTTTTCTTTTCCTTAAAGACTTTATTGCGGCGTAAACATACTGTTTTTGTGCATTGACAAAAAGCTCTATTTTTGTTTCATCTGTCCATAAAATACTGTTTATCATTTGCTCTTTTGTATCACACACAAGTTCCCAAGAGAAAAATGTTTCACTTAATTCATTTTCTTAAGGAGATATTCCACATTCAGTACTTATACTTCGTGGGTGCCAATAATGGTGAGCAGGACTATATAATACTGAATATATGACTAAAGATGGTTTTGATCAGACGAAACCAAGCTGTACAGGGAACAGAGCAATAGCCATCTTTCAAGGTGGTGTAGCATTGACCCAGAATGTTATTGTCTCTGATACTCCCACCATTATATAGTTTACTGATGTACCAACATGTTCCAGTATATTCAATTGTACAATTAAACTTAGGTGGTATGAATAACCTTAATTTAAGTCAGCTTTTTAAATTGTTAAGGTTTCCTGCACTTAAATATTGATATTTAAGACAAGGAGTAACCAGCTGAGCACATTTTCAAACCCCATATGGGCATTGTACCTTTGCCATAGCTGCAAATGGATACAGTATCAGTCTTACCTGTAAGGCTCGGAGTTTGTTCTCGGTTGTATCCTCCTTCTCCATAAGATCTGTCAGCTCCTTGGTTTTTGACAGCAGCCATGAGTGAAACCTCTGAACACTACTTTGGTATGTCTGGTGATCCTCAGCTATCTCCTGAAGCAGTGACAGACGCTCCTACAACAGTGACAGACACACATTCACTCACTTAGGGTGATATTTACGACATCACGCTCATCTGTGCTACTGACTCAAGTGCTTGAATATAAATTTATATCCTTACTCTAGAACAGGGGTACTCAAATACAAATCCTGAAGAGCTGAAAATACATTTTTCCATGAGTTAAAAGTCAATTTATTGAGGTCAGGCCACATGTGAGAATACTATAATATTCAAAATAGGGCTGGGCAATGTGGCCAAAAACAAAAATCACAATTATTTTTTTTATATTGCCCGAGCTCTGTTATTGTCAGTTTTTAGTTTTTTTAAAATATTTATTTTATATTTTTTTTAAATGATAATTAAAAAAAAAAAAAACATTGACTATGACTATGTGTGTCCCGGGATGTACATGTTATTGATACAATGAGCCCCATCCCTGCAACAATGAGTCCATGCAACTTATCATCACGGAATACAGATAGAGTAATTTTAACGGAGGATTATTACTATTTCTCAATATGTTTAGAACTGCCACAAAAAAAACCTTCAAGATAAACGATAGTATTGATGTTATTTTATGCCAGTGATATTAGAGCATAATAAAGAATTCTACACATCTTTCTGCCCTGTTAATAAAACATATGAGCACAACTGTGTAATGTTTTCTCATTTACTAAATAAAAGGCTGCATTTCACAATAAGAGGAAGAAAATAAAAAGAAAGTTACACGTGTTCACATAAAGTGCTGAACTTAATATAAAGTCTGAGTTTACCCTTTTCCTTTTGGCATCTTGACACAACAGTGAAGTCTCAAACAATTGTACATATTTTAATTTAACAAGATGATAGCTGGGATAGAATGCAGCCCTATGGAGGGCACAAGCCAGTGCAAACTGTAGGCCGGTCCCAAGCCCAGATAAATGCAGAGGGTTGCGTCAGGAAGGGCATCCGGCTTAAAACTTTGCCAAACAAATATGAGCGTTCATCCAAAGATTTCCATACCGGATCGGTCGTGGCCCGGGTTAACAACGTCCGCCACTGGCCCAGTCAACCTGCAGGGCGCCGTTGGTAATTCAGCTACTGTGGGTCGAAGTCAAAGAAGAAGAGGTGGAAAGCGGGTTCTTCGGCAGAAACAGAAGAGGAAAGCACAGAGCCTAGAACTGAATGTGGGGACTTTGAATGTTGGGGCAATGACAGGAAAATCTTGGGAGTTGGTTGACATGATGATTAGGAGAAAGGTTGATATATTGTGTGTCCAGGAGACCAGGTGGAAAGGCAGTAAGGCTAGAAGTTCAGGGGCAGGGTTTAAATTATTTTACCATGGTGTAGATGGGAGGAGAAATGGGGTTATTTTAAAAGAAGAGTTAGCTAAGAATGTATTGGAGGTGAAAAGAGTATCAGATCGAGTGATGAGGCTGAAACTTAAAATTTAGGGTGTTGTGTGTAATGTGATTAGTGGCTATGCCCCACAGGTAGGATGTGACCTAGAGGTGAAAGAGAAATTCTGGAAGGAGCTAGACGAAGTAGTTCTGAGCATCCCAGACAGAGAGAGAGTTGTGATTGGTGTAGATTGTAATGGACATGTTGGTGAAGGAAATAGGGGTGATGAAGAAGTGATGGGTAAGTACGGCATCCAGGAAAAGAACTTGGAGGGACAGATGGTGGTAGACTTTGCAACAAGGATGCAAATGGCTGTAGTGAACACTTTTTTCCAGAAGAGGCACGAACATAGGGTGACCTACAAGAGCTGAGGTAGAAGCACGCAGGTGGATTACATCTTGTGGAGACGATGTAATCTGAAGGAGGTTACCAACTGTAAAGTAGTGGTAGGGGAGAGTGTGGCTAGACAGCATAGGATGGTGGTGTGTAAGATGACTCTGGTGGTGGGGAGGAAAATTAGGAAGACAAAGGCAGAGAACCATGCGGTGGAAGCTGAGACAGGACGAGTGTTGTGCAGCTTTTCGGGAAGAGGTGAGACAGGCTCTTGGTGGACGGGAGGAGCTTCCAGAAGACTGGACCACTGCAGCCAAGGTGATCAGAGAGGCAGGCAGGAGAATACTTGGTGTATATTCTGGCATGAAAAGAGAGAAGGAGACTTGGTGGTGGAACCTCACAGTACAGGAACTCATACAAGGAAAAAGGTTAGCTAAGAAGAAGTGGGTCACTGAGACGACCGAGGAGAGGCGAAAGGAATACATTGAGATGCGACACAGGGCAAAGGTAGAGGTGGCAAAGGCCAAACAAGAGGCATATGATGACATGTATGGCAGGTTGGACACTAAAGAAGGAGAAACCAAGATGGCGCCTACCAGTGTGGTCGCCTCGGTAGCATGCTCTCAAGTATTGTTTTTGTTTTTGTGTTTTTCGTCCGTCTTTGGAGACCTTACACGACTCATTTACACAAGGGGAGACCTGCTAACCATCAAGGAGGCTACTCCAGACTTTCTGTCACCAACTTTCGCAAATCCGCTCAGTTTTTTCCCCCCCCGAGTTACTCACCAGAGCGGCGTCCGCGGTTTTCGGCGCATGGAGACGGAAACGGCGCCACAGAGGGAAGCGTGGCGGCATTCAGGTGAAACTCCGCAAGAGAGGATACAGATTGGCGTTCCCGTCGATCCACCTCGCGAATGTACGCTCCCTACCCAACAAAATGGACGAGCTTCATCTTCTGTTAAAGACCAGTAAAGACTTCGGCCGTACCGCCGCCATGTGCTTCACGGAGACCTGGCTTTGCGACGCTGTACCCGATGGGGACCATCATGCTTCCCGGCTTCCATACTCATCGAGCGGACCGCGACATGGAATCATCGGGGAAAACAAAGCGCGGCGGGATATGCTTTTATATCAACGAAAAATGGTGTACGGACGTCACGGAGCTCAACACACTGCAGCCCGCATTTGGAGTCGCTGTTTTTGAACTGTAAGCCATTCTACTCGCCGCGTGAGTTCGCATCATTCATCCTGGCTGGAGTCTACATTCCGCCTCAAGCTAACACGAACAACGCACTGCTAACGCTCGCCGAACAAGTCAACGGAATTGAAAAAAAACACCCGGACTCACCCCTCATTATTCTCGGGGACTTTAACAAAGCTAAACTCAAGCATGAACTCCCTAAATACAAGCAGCACATCGACTGTCCTACCAGGGAAAATAGCATTTTAGACCACTGCTACACTACGGTAAAAAACGCATACCGTGCTATACCTCGTGCAGCCCTGGGCTTGTCTGATCACTGCTTAATTCACTTAATATCGACGTACAGGCAAGAACTTAAATGCGCGAAGCCTACAGAGAAAAAGTGGACCAATGAAGCAAAGATGGAACTTCAGAGCTGCTTAGACTGCACAGACTGGAGTGTCTTTGAAAATTCACCTGGCAGCCTGGATGAATATACGGACACTGTTACATCCTATATCAGTTTCTGTGAAGATGCGTGTGTACCAACAAAATCATTTCGCACATTCAACAACAACAAGCCGTGGTTCACTGCTAAACTTAAGAAGCTTCGCCAAGCTAAGGAGGATGCATATCAGAGCGGGGACAAGGGCCTGTATAATCGAGCTAGAAACCAGCTGGCTAAAGAAATTAACATTGCAAATAGGAACTATGCAGCAAAGTTGGAAAAACAGTTTAGCGCTAACGACTAAATCAGTCTGGCATGCATTCCAATCGCTAACTAATTACAAGCGACGATCCCCCCAAGCTGAGAACAATAGCACACTAGCCAACGACTTGAATACCTTCTACTGCAGATTTGAAAAGGACAGTTTCACACCCCACACCCACCCGGCCGCACCCCCGACCACAATCACACCTCTGACTTCTGCGTTAACCATCCATGAACAGGATGTGAGACGCATCTTCAAACAACAAAAGATTAACAAAGCGGCAGGCCCAGACCATGTGTCCCCGTCCTGCCTCAAAGTCTGCGCGGACCAGCTCGCACCAGTCTTCACTCAGATCTTCAATAGATCTCTGGAACTATGTGAAGTACCATCCTTTTTCAAACGCTCCACCATCATTCCAGTCCCCAAGAAACCTGCAATCTCGGGTCTAAATGACTACAGGCCTGTCGCTTTGACATCTGTGGTCATGAAGTCCTTTGAACGTCTCATGCTGGACCACCTCTAGAGTGTCACAGGTCCCCTGCTGGACCCCCTGCAGTTTGCCTACCAAGCGAACAGGTCTGCGGATGATGCAGTAAACATGGGACTGCACTTCATCCTAGAACACCTCGACAGTGCAGGGACCTACACGAGGATCCTGTTCGTGGACTTCAGCTCAGCGTTCAACACCATCATCCCTGAACTCCTTTCATCCAAGCTTCTCCAGCTCAGCCATCTGCAATCTGCCAGTGGATTTACAGCTTTCTGACGCCCAGGACACAGCAGTTGAGGCTGGGGGAGGCCACCTCATCCACACGTAGCATCAGCACTGGTGCGCCCCAAGGTTGTGTCCTCTCTCCGCTGCTCTTCTCTCTCTACACGAATGACTGCACCTCAGCGCACCCGACTGTCAAACTCCTGAAGTTTGCAGATGACACCACTGTCATCGGCCTCATCAAGGACGGTGACGAGTCTGCATATCGACAGGAAGTGGAGCAGCTGGAGCTGTGATGCGGCCGATACAACCTGGAGCTGAACACGCTCAAGAGAGTTGTAGAGATGATCGTGGACTTCAGGAGGCATCCTTTGCCACAGCTGCCACTCACGTTGTCCAGCTGCCTTGTGTCAACCGTCGAAACCTTCAAGTTCCTGGGAATTACAGTCCCTCAGGACCTGAAGTGGGCGACCAACATCAACTCCGTCCTCAAAAAGGCCCAGCAGAGGATGTACTTCCTGCGGCTTCTGAGAAAGCACGGCCTGCCACCGGAGCTGCTGAGACAGTTCTACACAGCGGTCATCGAATCAATCCTGTGTTCTTCCATCACAGTCGGGTTTGGTACTGCTACAAAAAAGGACAAACTCCGACTGCAACGGACAATCAAAACTGCTGAAAGGATTGTCGGTACCCCCCTACCCACCATTGAGGACTTGCACGCTGCCAGAACTAAGACGAGAGCGTGCAAAATCCTCTTGGACCCTCCGCACCCCGGTCACCCGCTCTTTCAGCTCCTTCCCTCAGGTAGGCGCTACCGATCAATGCAAACTAGAACTAGCAGACATTCCAACAGCTTCTTCCCTCTTGCAATCAACTTCTTAAACAACTGACCTACAATTCCATTACAACATGCTGGCAATTTTTTGACTTGAGTTCGTTGTCACATTTCTGTGGGGCCAATTATGTATTACTCGTGCACTCACTGTAGTTGTCTCGCCATGCCACTCATGCCAGAGTAGCATCTGCTCCATTTGCACACTGATTGAGGAGTATCTGAAACATTTGCACAACCATCATTGTCCCAGACTATCGCACTACTCGTCACTTTAGACCGCATACACTCCTTGAAGTCTCGGAGGCCTTTGCACAATATTAGTCATTCGAACTGCTCTAAGTGCTAGAGGACTCTGCATCTTTTTGCACAATTGTCAAAAAAATAAAATAAAATAAAAATTTACCGGCATTACCAGATAACTAGCAACCCTTTACTGCTCAGTGACAGTTTTTTTTTTGTCAATGTCTTTCTGTCTCCAAAGTGTTCTGTAAATTGACTGTCTGTTGTCGTACTAGAGCGGCTCCAACTACCAGAGACCAATTCCTTGTGTGTTTTTGGACATACTTGGCAAATAAAGTTGATTCTGAAAAGGATCTATAAAGGCTGGCCAGACAGAGGAGAGATGGAAAGGATGTGCAGCAGGTTAGGGTGATTAAGGATAGAGATGGAAATATGTTGACTGGTGCCAACAGTGTGCTAGCTAGATGGAAAGAATACTTCGAGGAGTTGATGAATGAGGAAAATGAGAGAGAAGGGAGAGGAGAAGAGGCAAGTGTGGTGGACCAGGAAGTGGCAATGATTAGTAAGGGGGAAGTTAGGAAAGCATGAAAGAGGATGAAAAATGGAAAAAGCAGTTGGTCCTGATGACATTCCTGTGGAGGTATGGAAGCATCTTGGACCAGCTTGTTCAATAGAATTCTAGCGCGTGAGAAGATGCCTGAGGAATGGAGGAAAGGTGTGCTGGTGCCCATTTTTAAGAAGGGTGATGTGCAGAGCTGTGGGAACTACAGAGGAATAAAGTTGATGAGCCACACAATGAAGTTATGGGAAAGAGTAGTGGAGGCTAGACTCAGGACAGAAGTGAGTATTTGCGAGTAACAGTATGGTTTCATGCCTAGAAAGAGTACCACAGATGCATTATTTGCCTTGAGGGTGTTGATGGAGAAGTACAGAGACGGTCAGAAGGAGCTACATTGTGTCTTTGTAGATCAGGAGAAAGCCTATGACAGAGTACCCAGAGAGGAACTGTGGTACTGCATGCGGAAGTCAGGAGTGGCAGAGAAGTATGTTAGAATAATACAGGACATGTATGAGGGCAGAAGAATTGCGGTGAGGTGTACTGTAGGTGTGACAGACGAATTTAAGGTGGAGGTGGGACTGCATCAGGGATCAGCCCTGAGGCCCCTTCCTGTTTGCATTGGTGATGGATAGGCTGACAGATGAGGTTAGACTGGAATCCCCGTGGACCATGATGTTTGCAGATGACTGTGATCTGAAGTGAAAGCAGGTGGAGAAACAGTTAGAAAGGTGGAAGCTTGCACTGGAAAGAAGAGGAATGAAGATTAGCCGAAGTAAGACAAAATATATGTGCATGAATGAGAGGGGTGGTGGGGGAAGAGTGAGGCTCCAGGGAGAAGAGATAGCAAGGGTGGAGGACTTTAAATACTTGGGGTCAACCGTCCAGAGCAATGGTGAGTATGGTCAGGAAGTGAAGAAACGGGTCCAAGCAGGTTGGAACGGGTGGAGGAAGGTGTCAGGTGTGTTATGTGACAGAAGAGTCTCTGCTAGGATGAAGGGCAAAGTTTGTAAAACAGTGGTGAGGCCAGCCATGATGTACGGATTAGAGACAGTGGCACTGAAGAGACAACAGGAAGCAGAGCTGGAGGTGGCGGAAATGAAGATGTTGAGGTTCGCTCTTGGAGTGACCAGGTTGTATAAAATTAGAAATGAGCTCATCAGAGGGACAGCAGAGGGTCGATGTTTTGGAGACAAAGTTCGAGAGAGCAGACTTCGATGTTTTGGACACGTTCAGAGGAGAAATAGTGAGTATATTGGTAGAAGGATGATGAGGATGGAGCTGCCAGGCTAAACAGTCAGGCTCCCAGGCTTTCCAAGCACCAGGGAGCGGCGCATCGGCGAAGACGCATTAATTCTTGTAGACTGCCTTCTTCATCAATGCACGAGCCGCTAATCCAACTTTGGTTGGCGGCGCTGGCTCGGCGCAGGGTCATGGCTAGCAGGTCATTTGAAATCTGTTACAATTATCTGACAGTTAAGGTTAGCCTCCTAAAATTTATTTGTATTTATTTATTTTAAAGATTTAAAATATGGGCGAAACGGTGGACGACTTGTTAGCACATCTGCCTCAGAGTTCTGAGGACCAGGGTTCAAATCCCGGCCTCGCCTGTGTGGAGTTTTCATGTTCTCCCCGTACCTCCATGGGTTTTCTCTGGGTACGCCGGATTCCTCCCACATCCCAGAATCATGCATGGTCGGTTAATTGAAAACTTTAAATTGCCCGTAGGTGTGAATGTGAGTGAGAATGGTTGTTTGTTTCTATGTGCCCTGCAATTGGCTGGCGACCAGTTCAGGGTGTACACCGCCTCTTGCCCAAAGATAGCTGGGATAGACTCCAGCACACCCGCAACCCTAGTGAGGATAAGAGATTCAGAAAATGGATGGATGGATTTAAAATATTGTTTATCTTCAATTAAAAAGTTTTATTTGAGAAAATTATATATGAAGCTCATTGAGAATTATCAAATAAGTGAATCAATTTAACACTAACTGTAATTGATAATCAACATTTAATATAGTTTACCATTTCAACAACTTTTATATTCACATCTTGGTGATGAAAAGCATCACCCATGTCACTCTCCACTTTATACTCGGCTGACACTGACAGCAGAGCTCCTGCTCCTGGCAAGAGCATTATGCCGTATTACATTTTTACAAGGTATGAAGTTAAATCAAGTCAATAGTCTACTGTGATTCAAGGTTTTTCTTTTTACAATTCAATCATAAAATAAAGATTTTTTTCTTCATATCAATTCATCATAACATTTAGGCCTGACCCACAGTAAAGAGTTATTTGTTGGCTATATCCAATGTTGTCTTGGTCATACTATAGAATAATTTATTTATTGTGTTTTGTGTATAATACTGAAGATAAACTTCAGAAAAATCGCATGCTAAACCGTATTTGCAATATTTGTTTAAAATAAAAAAAAAAATTTTTAAAATTTAAATCTTGCAATTCAGAGTATTTCTCCAAATTATTCAGCTCTACTCCTGACTGATGACTAGGTAGTTTTAATTGGGCTGACATCGTTAAAGCTTATCGGCTTCTCAGTGACGAGGACTGGCTAATTATGGCTCAAGGTTTAGCCAAACAAACGTGACGTTGTGGCGAACTACACTTGTGGCTAGGAGATTTTTATATTGTTCAGCCACACTGACTAAGAGGTTTCATGACTCAGTGCCGACCCGGACACTGATTGTTCCAGATATTGTGTGTGGGGAATAAAAATAAAAATGCAGCATCTGACATTACCAGAGTATACATATTGTATTACATACAGCTGCTTTGTGCACGCTATTTTATTACGCCCCCCGGCTGCCAAGCCAGGGAGGGTAAAGTTCACTTTGCGTCCGGTGTCAACGCATTGTAAGTCATCGCCTCCATGGTAACTAATAAGCTACGTCTTACCATGCTTCTTACAAGAGTCCCGAAGGGAGGACGAAGAGTGAATTGGCGAAGACAATGTCAAAGCCATGCTAATTGCTAAGCTCTTGTTACATGCAGTCGCAAAACATCGAAATAAGTGATTTGGCGCGACAGTACACTTGTCAAACAGGTCTGGCTGGAACCACGTTTTTGCAGTGTAACCAACTTTGCACAACAAAATAACAGGCCACTTTAGCGATATAAAATAATACAAGTCCACACAGGGCGCCGCGCCTGAACCGGAAATTAATTAGTACGTCACTGCACACGGCACTTCAGAACGTGGGCAGGTTAAAAGTATATGACTGTTAATATTATCCATCCATCCATTTTCTGAGCCGCTTCTCCTCACAAGCGTCGCGGGCGTGCTGGAGCCTATCCCAGCTATCATCGGGCAGGAGGCGGGGTACACCCTGAACTGGTTGCCAGCCAATCGCAGCTGTTAATATTAAATATTTCTAATATAAGATAACCTTTTTTAGAAATAAATTTGCATCTACAGGAAACATATGTAATATAAATAGTACAAGAAGTACATTGCACAAAATAACTATCCAATTCAATCTTTCAGCAATGTTATTTCTTTGTTTGCAAAATAGAGTGCGGTTTCAATTTTGATGTATGATAAATCCGATTTAAGACTTGTTTTTGCTTTTTTTTTTTTTTTTTTTTTTTTTTTTTAACCAGGGCTGAAAACAGAATTGGCAAAGGTGAATTGATCCAAAGACGCATATATTTTTGACGATGGCATGTCAAAGTCTCTTTTACTGATGATTCAGTTGGCAACTGTGTCCGCCATTACAAGATTGAGGTAATAAAAACAAATTAATGACAAATATTGAAGCCATGATTTATTAATGATTATGATTGCCCCACGGTAATGTCCTTGACAAAATTTTGAAAATATGGAAATTTAAACAAATTTTTACAAATTGTGCTGCAAGTGAATTTTTATAGGTTGGCAGCTCTGTAATTGGTCGTTAACCAAGCAAAAATATAATTTATCCAAATAATCGATTGATAGAATTTACAGTAGGATACTCAAGTACTAAAATATTCGTTAGGTGAAGCCCTACATTCAACTCCCGTTATATTGTCATATTTTTATTGTTTCATAAAATCCTTGCTTCGGATCACTATGCGATTAAGTTAAAAAAAAATTGCTCTTCAAAATTAGAAAGTTGCTCCTCAAACGAAGAAATGATTAGCAAAACTGCTCCTCAAAGAAAAAATTATATTTCGAGAATTGTGAATGGGCTAGTTGTCTGCGCACTCGAGACTGACATTTATTCTGGATTCCCACCAGGTTCTGTGGGTTTGCCATTTTGAAATTGCCATTTCCACGGGATGGGAGTGAATTTCTCTATTAATCTTGGGATTGGATAGGAGTAGGAGCGAAAGTCACCGGGAGCGGAAAGAAAGTCACCGGGAGTGGAAACCATGGTGGGTGAGTGAGACACTGTAAAATTCTTTCTTAGAATTGGGAGGGAATGGGATCAATCTCTGTGGGAGTGGGAGTGAGCGGGAACACTTACAGTACTCAGGATTGTGTGAAACTTCTTGAATTAAAGTTAGAAGTTTTTGCTTCTATCAATCAAACTATGTTGGCGCTTTTCACACACAAACAAATGCACCACAAGATTAATTACAAATATAAAAATAAATCAAACCCGCCCACAGACACGCACATACATCCATGTTAAATAATACCACCGTAATGACCTAATATCACGTTGATTGTTTTATTACCAATGCATTGTGGTGGTATATAAAGATTTCCTTTCTCAATCAGCAACTAGGCGTGGCCGTTAACTTCTCCCTGTGTTTTAATTCTTCATCTGGAAAACATTCTGATGCTTTCAGCTTTGACTCAGCTTTTAAGCTTGGCGGTTCACCAGTGCATAAAGGCAGTCAAGGGTGTGCAGAACTTGACTTGCCTCCAGAGAGCCCTGACTTCAGCCTCTCCAAACACCTAGAGGATGAACTTGAATCACTTGCAAAGCCCTCTTTTCTAATATGCATATCCTCACAAATGCTTTTTTAAGCACTGATTTGAACTAGGGCTGTCACGATTGAATCGCTTTACAATTGATTATCACCGCCCCCTACCTCCCACACACACACACAAAAATACTTGTAAAAACTATACTTATATCCTTATACTGCATATGTTGGTACTGAGTGTATGGTATAAACTGCACAGAATTTGAGACAACAAAATCAGCTTTGCTAAACTGTTAGCATTCGTGATTAGCATTAGCGAGCTAGCAATTACCATTTTAGGTTAAAAAAAAAAAAAAAAACACCAACTACCATTAAGATCACTCATGGGCATCGTTTGAATTTGAGCAATCCCCATTCCGGTTCCAAACAGTTCTCGATTCAGATTATTTTAGGGGGCTGGGTCAAAAAACGTTTGCATGGTTTAAATAAAGGGTGTCCAAATTATGAACATCCATTTTCTTAGCTGCCCGCAGCATAGACTAAAATAGACATTTGACTCAAGGTTCTTTATAAGCAGTATCAATATCAAATCTATGACCTAAAAGGCAATATGTGTGGAACTAACCCAATTGACTTTATATTTATTAATTAAGGTTTCAGTGAAAAGTTAAATATAGCATCATTATTTGGTGCTGTTTTATCACATCAAATGGTTTGTACAGTATGTGCAAGGGTACGCATCGAATGTTTTTTTCTTTTTTTTGGTTTTTTTAATGGATTGAACCAAATGCTATAAAGTGTTGATTCCTTTTCTTACCCACCAATGAGCCAAAAGGTTAGTGTTTGTGATACAGTGAAACGTTTGTGTGAATTTTGTCCCAATTCATTGTGATGTAATGTTGCTACTGTTAAGTTTTAGCTCAATGTTAAGCTTTTTTTTCTGTCATCGGCTCTTACGTTGGTTTGAAGACTAAAATAAATGCTAAAATCCATCAGTGCAAAAGTGAAAATTTACTTTGTTAGCTGTCTCGATGTTGGGACAGACATATTTTATTGTTTCACTCACCCAATTGACAGCGTTGACTTCACTGAAGTCAGGTGCGGTGTAGGCTGAGGCTTTGAGCACGTCAGACGCTACACATTGTGAAAGCCTCCTTTGCACAATATAATCTTAATCTTAAGTGTTGCACTGAGGTGACTGGTCATTCATTTAAACAAAGTTGAGACACACTTTTGTTCACCACCGCCGTTGGGGACAAGCACATCTTTGTGCGCGTTCTCCTTCGTTGGTTTTCGCCACTTCTTTGGAGTCGGCGGTCTAGGCATCAAAACTGGGAACTGAAATGTTTACATTTGAACAATTCCGGGAGAACCGGAACCTTAGTCCCGGTTCCAATCGGTTCTCGATGCCCAACCAGACTCATACATCATATTATATGTACATTAAATTTCTAATAGTGTCTGAAAAAACAGACGCTTCTCTAGTTTATCAGTGGCCAAACACAGCATCAGTCTGAAATAAATGTCCGTGTGAAACATTGGTTCCGGCAGCGCAAACATGGTTCCGGGCGGAAGATTTTGTTTGTTTGTTGTTTGGGTCCCCGTGGAGCTTTGAGGCAGATATTCTGCATCGACCTATTTTTAAAGTCGACTTTTTTTCCCCAGCCCTAATTTTAACCTTTCCAAGAAGAGTAGAACCTAGAGTTCTAGCTGCAAACACCCACCAACCCCACATTTCCTCCATTTTTCTTTTCTGAATATGCATCAGCCAGGTGTCAAAGCAGTAACTAAATATTTTTATGAATCAAATACTTGGATATTGAAGGGTCTGCACACAACATACCAAATATGTTGGATGCTGTACAATTAGCTCAAGTATTTGGTAAGTTTAAGAACAACTTCAACAAGTACAAAATAAATACTGTCACTAAACAGTGTCACAAGTGTTACCCCACCTCAACCTTGTCCCTGATGTCACTGTAGGCCTCCTGCAGTCTCTGCTGTGCCTCGGACTCCACACTAGGGTCTTGGGTTCTGTTGTGCAGCACTGCAGCTTCGTCCAGCAGCCTTTCCAGTAAAGCCGCCTGGCCATGGACATCACTCACCACCACTCTCTGTTGGTCCACTTGCCACAGCTTTTCCTTCAGTCCCAGTTGCAACTCCACACCAATGTCCAGGTCACGCTGCTGCCTCGTTAGCCACGATACAAACTCCTGGTGGGCCTTCAAATACTCACTCCAGTGGAGCCACACCCACTCAATCCGACTGAGAATAAAATATGAATATGAAATGTGATTATGAAATGTGAAAAAGATTAAAGTCAGACAAAGGAGTATTCTCAGTCTTTGTTTACAGTATGATTCTTTGATATATGAAGGCGAATGAATGAATATGGCAACACTGTGAAACATGTACATGTCTGCCTCACAGTCAGAGGATCTGAGTTCATATCTCCATCTGTATAGGGGTCTGTAACGTATATGAGGGTTAACTAAAAATGTAATTCATTTGGGAAAAGATACGAAGGAAGGTAAACGCCTGCGTTCACTTCTGGGTTAGTCCAATTTACACTTTAATCGTTAAAATCAAACTAATCTGTCTCGTAAAGGGACACCACGTCACTTTTTATATGTATAAGATTTAGGAAACGTGACGAGAAACCTATCAGTCTCATAATCTGAAGGTTGCTACATTTTTAAAATACGAGTCCTAGACAACAGAGGTTCATTGTTAAACTCAGAACACACAAAACAACCAAGAGTGGAATTTTATAGTATATTTAATGACATCTACAAGGTATCTGGGGGGAAACACACAAAGGATCTAACGAAAGAGAAAATAAAACTAATGACAAAAAGAAGGAAAATAGGCGTACGAAAAGGGAAATAGAACATCGTGTGTTGGACTAAAGTGGAAAACGCGAGCATTTAACGCGTCCATTGCGGACGGGAGAGAGAAAGAGGACAAAGTTGAGATTTTGTCTGGAGCTAGTAATTTCCCCGAAATTATTAGGCACTAATATTGTACAGTCTGGCAAACGCTTGCAGTGTCCACTCACGAACGTATCACCTGGTCTCTGGGAGTGGTCTATCTGGGCGCGTCTCAGGAAGCACAGAGACAGATTTGGTGGAAGAAGAAAAAGAAAAAAAGATGTCGAAAAATAAAACAAAAACAAAAGTGAGGAACGAAAAAGGTTGTTCGTCACGCCTCTTTGGGAGAATATGACCATGTCTCTTCCTGCCTTTTCAGGGCAGGATCACGCCGCTCTGATCACCTAGTAGTGGCCCACAGATAGGTTGGGAAGCCAAGTCTGTTCTCATCCCGGCCTTCGCAGTTACCGAGTCGTGTGCCTGAACAAAAGGTGCCCTGTTACGAAACATCTTAGTTTGATTTTAACGATTAAACTTAAAATTACGCTAAACCGGAAGTAACGCAGGCGACGCTTCCGGCTTACTCTTTTCTCCTAAATTGATTAACATTTTATTTAACCCATATACTCTACACAGTAGTCTAACAGAGTGCAATCGTGAAAGACCAAATTTGTCTTGTAGTCTTCGGCATTACCTGTTGCCTGTCTCAGACGTGTTGTCTGTCCCATACCGCCAACATGTTTTTTGTTTTTTTTAAATAAATTTATTGGCCATCAGATTTTACAGTAATACGTCAAAAGACACGCTACAAGGCTAAAAATAAACTAGCTTTTGGATGCACGTATACTGTGCACGATGGCGACGGGGTGTAAATGTCTTTTGTGGAGCCTATCAATGACGTCATTAATCGGATCGGCGAATTATGACAAAGCCGATCAGCTGATCAGCGAGCCAATCCAGCAGGGGACCCAACCAGGGGGACGCCACCGACCACCCAGGACCCATGGAGGTCCCAAGCCCGACCGGCCACCACCAGTCTCAAGGGGAGGGGCAAGGGCACTGGACCACTGCCCCCAATGCCAACCACCCCCCAACCCCCACCCAGGGAGCCCCACCGCTGCCATCACCCCAGGAGACCATGGGGCACCAGCCATAAAAATAAAAATTAAAAAAACGAGCCCAAGTTAAGCGCCCGTTGTGAGTAAGGTTGGGCATTGAGAATCGAGAATCGAGAACCGACCGGAACCGGGACCAACGCCCCGGCCCCCCGGAGCCGCCTGAACCCGAACACCCAAGCCCCCAGCCCCGACGCTCGCAACCCACCCACCCCGAAGAATAAGCAGCAAAAAACAATGAAGAAGCGCCGAAAACCACAGAAGAAGGCGCACGAAAACGAGCCCGCGGCCAACGGCGGCGAACAACAGCGTGCCCCAACCCTGCCAAAATCAATGACCAGCCGCCCCAGCACAACACCGCGCAAAGGAGTCCAACCAAGAGAAAAGTGAAAAGCCACCACCCACCCTATTATTATGGTGACCAGGTCCCCGACTGGTGACCATTTTCCCTGTACCGTGATTGTGTGTGGCGGGGTGTAGTGCATTAAAATTGAAGAAACTGTTGGGGATTAGGCGAAACAGTCACAGGGCAATAATGACCTGCCACAGTCACCCACACCCAGGCCTACCAGCTCCCCAAACGACATGCAAATGTGTGCAGTGCACTAAAAATATGCGGGAGAGAAGCATGGAGAGCCAGAGAGCCGAGACACCCGGCCAAGTGTCCTCCCCAGCCACTAGATTTAGACTACAAATCACCTTAGAGTGAAATTCAATATCAGAAGTGTGGTCTGTTCTTCCCAAGACGGGCTAGGCTCAGCCAATCGCCGACTGCAGAGACATTCTGCCAACTACCCACCAACACTTTTGTGTAAGGGTGTCACCAGTGAGAGTAATCAGGCAGGAAGAATTTGCGTGTGCAATTTCTCTATGAGCGTAGTAGTTTTCATTAAATTTCCTCTAAAATTACACCTCCTGTTGTGTACTGTGTGTGTTCGAGTTTCAACAATAAAAAACTAATTATTCTATTAATGTAGCAAGCCTTGTAGATGACAGCGATTGATAAGAGGTTTTTAATCACATTTCCTAAAATTTACAAATATACAAGAGACGTGGTGTCCTATACGAGAAAAAGATGGTTTGATTGTCACCTTCTGACGTACGTTGAATTCAAGGTTGGGCATCGAGAACCGATTGTAACTGGGACCAACGTTCCGGTTCGCCATGTATCGCTCGAATTTTAAAATTTCGGTTCCCAGTTTCGATGCAGAGTGCGCCCACCCCGAAGAAGTGGCGAAAACCAATAAAGAAGCAGTGAAAACCAACAAAGGAGAAGGCGCACGAAGACGTGCTTGAGCCCAACGGTGGCGAACAAAAGTGTGTCTTAAAATTGATGACCAGTCGCCTCAGTGCAACACTTGGAATAAGATTATATTGTGCAAAGGAGGCTTTCACGATGTGCAGCATCTGACGCACTCCGAGCCTCAGCCTACATTGCGTGAGCTTCAATGAAGTCAATTGGGTGAGTGAAACAATAAAATACCTCTATACCAACATTGAGACCGCTAACAAGGTAAATGGTTGGTTGCACTTTTTCACTGGTGGTTTTTAGCATTTATTTTAGTCTTCAAACCAACGTAAGAGCCGATGACAGGAAAAAAAAAGCTTAACATTGAGCTAAAACTGTCATGGCCCTGTGTTTCAAGTTGTTTTTCTTTGTGTTGCAGTGTCTGGGTGAGCGAAGGTGGGCGTGGACATCGGTGACACACCTGTCATGCATTGTAATCATCAGTCTTTTTAGGGGGCACCGTGACAGTGTGTGGGCGTCGGAATAGTCACTCGTTTTTGCCGCCGTTCTGACCGCTGTCGAAATTTAGGCTCAATACGATTATACCACACGGACCGTTTGTCGTGTCTCCCTGCGTTATCTGTTTTTGATTCTCTCTGGTTGTGAGTTCCTTTAGTTTCGTATGTCTCGCCATCACATGCTCTGCCATTTAATTAAAATTGTTCGGACCTCTGACCTGGAGTCTATTTTTTGGGATCTGCCCTTACGGCATTGCTGCCCGTGACAGAATATTCCGACCAGAAATGGATCCCACAAACTCAGACTCTTTTCGCCAAGCGTTGGCAAGTCAGGGACATTTGGTAGGAAGACACGAGACATTGTTACACGAGCTCAGGGAGGCAATTACGGCGTTAACGACCCATCTCAGTACACTGAGTTCTCGGGTTGATCAGGTGTGTGCACTTGGATTACCTCCGGTTCTGGCAAAAGCACCCGCCACCAACACCGTGGCCGCGGTGCCACCCGTCAGGGAAGCTTGTCTCCCAAACCCACCTCGTTATGCTGGAGAGCCCGTCAATTTATTTATCAATGTACCCTAGTATTTGACCAACAACCGGTCACGTATGCCCAGGATAAGATGAAGGTGGCTTTTATAATGAGTCTACTTACGGGTCAGGCGGCATCGTGGGCGATGGCGGTCAGCAGCGCCAACCCAGCGTTACGTTCCTCCTTCCTGGCATTCGAATCTGAACTGAGGAGAGTTTTTGATCACCCCGTCAAGGGCAAGGAAGCCGGTAGCCGGTTGTTGGACCATTCCCAGGGGGACTTGTCAGTAGCCGAATACTCCATTTCGTTCCGCATCCTGGCAGCAGAGAGTGGATTCGGCGATGTGGCGTTGAGCGGCATTTTTCGTCAGGGACGCTGTCCTGCCGTCAAAGATGAGTTGGCGGCCCGGGACGAGACCACTAATTTGGAGGAGTTGACCGGACTAGCCATTAGACTGGACAATCGACTGAGGGAACGGCAGCGTGAGCGGACGGCTGAACGGCGCATTTTTTTTTGAGTCCGCTTCCCCGGGACATTCTTCGTCCGCCATGGAAGACGCCACCTGTGTTCCCCCATCCAACTCAGCGTCGACGAGGGACCCGCCCCTGGCCATGGAGGAGCCGAAGCAACTCGGCGGGGGGGGGGGGCGACTGACGGAGACGGAACGTCGGAGACGCATGAGAGGGGGGGTGTGTCTGTACTGTGGCCGACCAGGACACAAGGTATCCACCTGCATGGCGAGACCTTCACGGGGAAGTGACGCTACGCGGTCCAAGCAGAGTGGCCAGGTGGTGGTGACAGCACCTTCTGCCTCCGGAAAGAACGTCTCATCGTGTGAGTATTTTGATGAAGACTTGGTACCCGGTGAATTGAGAACTGGATCGAACAACAGGAGACTGCAATTGCCGGGCCAGGTATCGGGATTTGGCGGCAGTGTGAAGGTTTCCGCGTTGATTGACTCCGGAGCTGATGAGTGTTTTGTGGACTCCTGTGTGATAGAGACTCTAAATTGTCCACTGTACAGATTTAGCAAACCGAGAAAAGTTCTTGATTTGGATGGGCGTCTCCTGGCGGTTACAACACATATTACGGCTCCTCTGTGTATAAAGCTCTCTGGTAACCACATCGAATCGCGGCGATTTTTTGTAATGCCCTGTCAATCAGCTCCAGTTGTCCTGGGATTAATGTGGTTAAAACTTCATAATCCAGATATTAATTTGGATCAACTACAGATTGTGAATTGGAGTACAGTTTTTGGGGTTCATTGTGGAGAAGGGCTAGCTTCGGGCCGATCCAGCCAAGATCCAGGCTGTGGTTTATAGGCCAACTCCAACGTCTAGGAAGCAGTTGCAGAGGTTTTTGGATTTTGCTAATTTTTATAGGAGATTTATACGTGATTACAGCCTTAACGTGTGACCTTTGACAAGACTCACTTCCAATAAAATACCATTTGTATGGACCCCTAAGGCAGAAGTGACTTTTGATCATATTAAACAATTGTTTGTGACGGCTCCTGTGTTACATCATCCTAATCCTGACCTTCCTTTTGTTGTCGAGGTGGACGCATCTGATTCAGGTGTGGGGGCGGTCCTGTCCCAGAGGTCCCCGGTCGACCAGAGGCTACACCCCTGCGCCTTCTTCTCTAGGCGCCTGAGCCCTGCAGAGGCCAATTACGATGTGGGAAATAGAGAGCTGCTGGCCATTGTCCTGGCGCTGCAGGAGTGGAGGCATTGGCTGGAGGGTACGAGGGAACCTTTTCAAGTTTTCACCGACCACAAGAACCTGTCTTACCTCCGGACTAGTAAAAGACTCAACCCCCGTCAAGCACGTTGGGCCCTGTTCCTTACCCGTTTCGATTTCATCATCACTTACCGCCCTGGGTTGAAGAACGGCAAACCTGACGCCTTGTCTAGGCTGCATGGCCCGGCTGCTGTTTAGCCTGTTGTGGAGACCATTCTACCTGGGACCCGGGTGGTGGGAGCGCTTCAGTGGGAGGTTGAGAAGAAGGTGGTGGAGGCGGGGAGGGACGTCCAGGCCCCGGGAGGTGTTCCTGATGGCAAATTGTTTTTTCCGGTCGTTTTACGTCCAGGTGTTGAAGTGGGGACACACTTCTAGAGTCGCTTTCCATCCTGGGGTCAGTCGGACACTTTTCCTCATTTCCCAACGGTTCTGGTGGCAGGGACTACGCAGGGACGTTAAAGAATATGTTTCGGCATGCTCAGTGTGTGCCCGTAGCAAGATGTCCCATCGTCCGCCAGCTGGTCATCTTCGTCCACTGCCCATTCCTTCCCGCCCCTGGTCCCACGTCGCCTTGGACTTCATCACAGGCCTTCCGCTGTCCAGAGGGAACTCTGTCATCCTGAGTGTTGTCGACAGATTCTCCAAGATGGCCCATTTCGTTGCTCTGCCGAAGCTGCCGTCCTCCTTTGAGACTGCTAATCTCCTTGTCGATCATGTCTTCCGAGTTCATGGTATTCCTGCTGATCTGGTGTCGGACAGGGGGCCGCAGTTCGTCTCTTGGGTCTGGAGGTTGTTCTGCAAAGCGCTGGGGGCGTCCTCCAGTCGTTCATCCGGTTTCCACCCGCAGACCAACAGCCAGGCTGAGAGGGCGAATCAAGATGTGGAGGCTGCTCTTCGCTGTGTTTGCCATCAGCACCCCTCCTCGTGGTCTTCTCACCTGCCTTGGGTGGAATATGCGCATAATACCCTCGTTTGCTCTGCCACTGGACGGTCGCCATTCATGACTGCATACGGTTACCAGCCACCGTTGTTCCCTTCTCAGGAGAGGGAGGTGGTCGTCCCGTCTGTACAGGTCCATCTCCGAAGGGCTCATTAGGTGTGGTGGGATGCAAGGGCGGCCTTGTCTCGTACTGAGGCTCGCAACAGGCAGTTAGCTGATACTCATCGGATCTCAGCTCCTCCCTACCGTCCTGGTGAGAAGGTCTGGTTGTCCACGAGATTTGCATTTGGCCGGGGGTTCTAAAAAACTGGGTCCTCGGTATATTGGTCCTTTCGAAATTGACTCTGTTGTTAACCCAGTGGCAGTTAAACTTCGGCTCCCTCCCACCATGAAAGTTCACCCTGTATTCCATGTCTCCTTGCTCAAACCGGTTTCCCCAAGCCCTCTGTGTCCTCCAGCGGTGCCTCCTCCTCCTCCGCGGGTGGTTGATGGTGAGCCAGTGTACACGGTGGGTGAGCTATTGGATTCCAGAAGAAGGGGCAGGGGTGTGCAGTATTTGGTCGACTGAGAGGGTTACGGCCCTGAGGAGCGTTCCTGGGTTCCCCGCCCTTGGATCCTAGATCCGTCCCTTCTCCGGGCCTTCCACTTTCTCCACCCGCAGAAGCCGGGTGGTCCGCCAGGGGGGGGTCCTTTGAGGGGGGGATACTGTCATGGCCCTGTGTTTCAAGTTGTTTTTCTTTGTGTTGCAGTGTCTGGGTGAGCGAAGGTGGGCGTGGACATCGGTGACACACCTGTCATGCATTGTAATCATCAGTCTTTTTAGGGGGCACCGTGACAGTGTGTGGGCGTCGGAATAGTCACTCGTTTTTGCCGCCGTTCTGACCGCTGTCCAAATTTAGGCTCAATACGATTATACCACACGGACCGTTTGTCGTGTCTCCCTGCGTTATCTGTTTTTGATTCTCTCTGGTTGTGAGTTCCTTTAGTTTCGTATGTCTCGCCATCACATGCTCTGCCATTTAATTAAAATTGTTCGGACCTCTGACCTGGAGTCTATTTTTTGGGATCTGCCCTTACGGCATTGCCGCCAGTGACAAAAACGTCACCGAAGAAACTTTACATCTCAATGAATTGAGACAAAATTCAAAAACGTCTCACAGTATCACAAACACTAACCTTGTTCCTCATCGGTGAAAATCAGGAATGGAATCAGTGTTTTATAGCATTTGGTTCCATCCATTTAAAAATAAAATAAAATTTAAAAAAAATAAATAACTACATAAAATGACTGGTGCCCTGTGAAGTTACTTTTCATGCCAAAATGCTGAGTTCCGGTGCGTACCCTTCTAAATAAAAGGCTACAAGCTTAAAACAGGAAGTCAAGTTAAAACTTGCACATATAAACCATTTGACATGATGAAACAGTCCCAAATAACTGTTACAATTCTATATGTAACTTTTAGCTGAAACATTAATTCATGAATATTAAGTCACTAGTGTTACATCCACACACATTCCCTTTTAGTTCATAAGTTTGATATTGATACTGGTTATAAAGAACCCAGAGTCAAATGTTCATTTTAGTCTACGCTGCATGCTGCTAAGAAAATGGATGTTCATAAATTGGACACCCTTTATCTAAACCATGCAAACTTTTTTTGACCCAGACCCCTAAAAGAATCTGAATGGAGAATCGTATGGAACCGGAATCAAAATAAGGAACCGGAATCGCTCAAATTCAAACGATGCCGGAAGTACAACCCCAATTCCAATGAAGTTGGGACATTGTGTTAAACCTAACTAAAAACAGAATACAATGATTTGCAAATCATGTTCAACCTATATTTAATTGAATACACAACAAAGACAAAATATTTAATGTTCAAACTGATAAACTTTATTGTTTTTAGCAAATAATCATTAACTTAGAATTTTATGGCTGCAACACGTTCCAATAAAGCTGGAACAGGTGGCAAAAAAGACAGAAAGTTGAGGAATACTCAAACACCTGTTAGGAACATCCCACAGGTGAACAGGCTAATTGGGAACAGGTGGGTGCCATGATTGGGTAGAAAAGGAGCTTCCCTGAATTGCTCAGTCATTCACAAGCAAAGATGGGGCGAAGTTCACCACTTTGTGAACAATTGCGTGAGAAAATAGTCGAACAGTTTAAGGACAATGTTCCTCAACGTACAATTGCAAGGAATTTAGGGATTTCATCATCTACGGTCCATATCATCACCAAAAGGTTCCGAGAATCTGGAGAAATCACTGCATGTAAGCGGCAAGACCGAAAACCACCATTGAATGCCCGTGACCTTGGATCCCTCAGACGGCACTGCATCAAAAACCGACATCAATGTGTAAAGGATATCATCACATGGGCTCAGAAACACTTCAGAAAACCAATGTTAGTAAATACCGTTCGGTGCTACATCCGTAAGTGCAACTTAAAACTCTACTATGCAAAGCAAAAGCCATTTATCAACAACACCCAGAAAAGCCGTCGGGTTCTCTGGGACCGAGCTCATCTAAGATGGACTGATGCAAAGTGGAAAAGTGTTCTGTGGTCCGCCGAGTCCACATTTCAAATTGTTTTTGGAAATTGTGGACGTCGTGTCCTCCGGGCCAATGCGGAAAAGAACCATCCGGTTATGGACGCAAAGTTCAAAAGCCAGCATCTGTGATTGTATGGGACTGTGTTCGTGGCCAATGGCATGGGTAACTTACACATCTGTGAAGGCACCATTAATGCTGAAAGGTACATACAGGTTTTGGAGAAACATATGCTGCCATCCAAGCAACGTCTTTTTCATGGACGTCCCTGCTTATTTCAGCAAGACAATGCCAAACCACATTTTGCACGTGTTACAACAGCGTGGCTTCGTAGTAAAAGTGTGCGGGTACTAGACTGGCCTGCCAGCAGTCCAGACCTGTCTCCCATTGAAAATGTGTGGCGCACTAATGAAGCGTAAAATACGACAATGGAGACCACGGACTGTTGAACAGCTGAAGCTGTACATCAAGCAAGAATGGGAAAGAATTCCACCTACAAAGCTTCAACAATTAGTGTCCTCAGTTCCCAAACGTTTATTGAATGTTGTTAAACGAAAAGGTGATGTAACACGGTGGTAAACATGACCCTGTCCCAGCTTTTTTTGGAATGTGTTGCAGCCATAAAATTCTAAGTTCATGATTATTTGCTAAAAACAATAAAGTTTCTCAGTTTGAACATTAAATATCTTGTCTTTGTAGTGTATTCAATTAAATATAGGTTGAAGATGATTTGCAAATCATTGTATTCTGTTTTTATTTATGTTTAACACAATGTCCCAACTTCATTGGAATTGGGGTTGTAAATGCAAGCGTTTACTTTCCGACTTGGTCCTTTTCCAATTACGCTTTTATCCAAACCAATATACGCTACATAGTGAATATTTCCTGCTTAAAGTAATTTATTGACACGCCAGTTGACGTTCACTGTTAAACTAAACTCATGTAACAAAGGAATTACCCCTATTGAATGTTCAAATACAGACACTTTCCAAAAAAATTACAATATCATGGAAAACTATTTATTTTCAAAATACCTTTCAAAAAGTTAAACTTTCATAGGTTATAGATTCAGGGCCCACAATTTAAACAATTAAGTATTTATTTGTTTATTTTTACATAATTTGGGCTTCCAGCTCATAAAGCCCACGAAATGAGAATTCAAATAATTTGAATACTATAAAGAAATCACCATTTTCTTCTTATTTTTTGTAGGAAAAAAAAAGAAATTAGGTTACATAAAATCAAAAAAAATATGGTACTTTCAAAATGATATGTTAATCAATACTTGGTTGGGAACCCCTTTGCTTTAATCACTGCCTCGATGCACCGTGGTATTGAGGCAATCAGGCTGTGTAATTGCCTGGGAGTTATGGAAGCCCAGATTTCCTTGATGCTTGCTGTCAGTTGCTCTTTGTTTTTGGGTCTGGTGCCCCTAATTTTCATCTGGATAATACCCCATAGATTCTCAAATCGGGTTTAGATCCAGCGAGTTGGCTGGCCAATCAAGTACTGTGAAGGCATGGGCATCAAACCAGGTTTTTGTGCTTCTGGCAGTATGGGCAGGGGCCAGGTCATGTTGGAAGATGAAATCGGCATCTCCATACAGATCCTCAGCAGAAGGAATCATCAAGTCCTCTAAAACATTATCTTAGACTGTTGCAGTGACCTTTGATATAAGAAAGCAGAGATTACCTATACGTGCACTAGACATTGCACCCCAAATCATGACTGACTGGATATTTCACACTGGTCCTCAAGCAGCTTGAGTTCTGTTCTTCACCCTTCTTCCTCCAAACCCCTTGGACCTTGATTCCCTAATGAAAGGCACACTTTACTTTCATTGGAAAAGAGGACCTCGGACCACTGGCCAACAGTCCAATCCTTCTTCTCCTTGGCCTCGTTGAGACGCTTCCTACGTTGGCTCAGGCTCAGAAGTGGCTTGACCCGAGGAGCCCGACAGTTGTAGTCCATCTCCGGGATGCATCTGAATGTGGTGGTTTTTCAAACTGTGACTCCCGCCTCATGCCACTCTTTCTGGATCTCTACTAGATTCTTGAATGTTTTCTGTTTGATAAAGCCTACGGTCATCTCTTTTGCTGGTGCATCTTATCTTCTCCTGCCACATTTTGTCCTTCCACTCGTGCGCAGATCTACTGTGGTGGCAAAGGGTGGCAAATGCCACCCTAAAAGAAAGCCTTAGCACCCCTGCTTCTAACACAATTTGCAGCGACGAATTTGACATTTACGATCAAGGAACTTCTATGTCTGACTGCATGAATGCAGCACGAGATGACGCCACAGTGGCAGCGAGCGGCTGTAGCGCCGGCGCAGTAAGACACTCATTTGTTTTGAAAAAGTGAGGGAGCCAGGACTCAGGAGTCGGGAGGAAAGAAGACACAGGAGGAGAGGCAAAAACTGAGCAACTATGTCCATCCATCAAGAAACATAATTAAAATGAAAGCACAGTGCTAGTATAGTTGCAGTGCTGATTTTGAGATCATAAAAATCGGGGTGAAGAACATTGTTTTGTTATCTATACATGTAATGTTCGCCATGTTCTCATCTTATCTGTGTAAAGGCCAATATTGATTCACCGTCTGTAAAACGCTGTGAAATTTCTTTGAATCTTACAGACATGAAGAGGAAAGGTCGCGTTTGCATTTTTTATCCTCACCAGAGAAAGGCGACAGAAATAGAAAATGAACAATTGAGCAAGGGTGATGGAGGGTGAGGTGGAAGGAGAGAGAAAAAACAAAGATGAGGTGGAAGGAGAGAGAGAAGGGCAAAAGAAATGTGATGAAATACAAGCCCGTGGTGCCCAGGGACAGGAGGAGTTTGGAGAACACCACAGTGGTGAAGAGATGGAGGAGGGAGAGCATCACCAAGATGAGGAGGCAGAAAGCGAGAAAGATGACGTGCAGGGTTTAGACAGTGAAAGGGAAAGGAGAGTGATCCATCACCAACCATTTCCAGTCAAGCTGCATAGTATACAAAGTTGCATATAAATATGAACGACAAATGACAAACAGACATTTTGTTGTAAGGTCTTAAAATAAATACTAAGGCCAGGTTACATTCCAAAATTAATTATTATGATGTTGTATAATTAGTTCAGATGTAATGCAGTTCGAATCTTTCCTCCCCTCCATCTTCTAGACCAGGGGTGGCCAACTAGTCAGAGACTAAGAGCCACTTTTTTTTCTGTGTTACTGCAAAGAGCCACATCATACACATGGGTACACATGAACATCATCTTTTAATCATGTATGCACGCATACACAGACCTCTGCTCAGCCAGATCTAATGAAAATAACCACACCAACATGATCAGTAATTTTCAACAGTTAACATTGTGTGCACTGTCTCACACACACAAACTCTCAGTTCAAGCAAGTCCACAAACAATAATAGAATAATTTTCAATAACATCTTTCTCTTACTATGCTGCTTAGTGAGACTTCTGGCATTCCTTATCTTGAACAATCCTCTTCAAATCTGGCTTGTATTCTGTTGTTGCCACTCTAAGCAATTCTTTCAAATGAGTGTCAGTCAGAACAGATCGATGCTTTGATTTCACATGTTTCAGGGTAGAAAACACAGACTCGCAGACGTACGTTGACCCAAACATGGACAGTATCTTAAGCGCAGCTCGTTTGATGTTGGGGTATTTTTCAATTGGCACACTTTTCCAGAACTCAACGGTCCCTTCCCTTAAAACAGCTTTCAGTTGATCCTCCTCACAAAGGTCGATCATCTCCAACTCAGCCGCAGCCTCATCTGTGACGAGCGGGGCTTTCAAACAGTCTGTCTCTGCATTAAATGGGTCGACGAGGAACGTAATCTGTGGTCTTTTCAGTTGTAGATCACAGAACCGGGTCACAAAGCTTTCGTGCGGGTTTGCAACCAGTGTTGCATATCTGTCTCTTTTCTTTTTCAGGGCGGCGCTGGTGACTTGCTCACTGGCTTTTAGCAGAGTATGAAAATGTGTTAAATCTCCCTTTTGAATATGCGCCTCAAACAGCTTTAGTTTGTTGACAAACGCAAACACACTTTGCACCAGGTCAGGCAGCATTTTTAACTTACCCTGCAGGGTCAGGTTCAGTCTGTCCAAGTGACACAGCATGTCGACTGAAAATGCCAGATCCATAATCCACTCGAGGTCTGAGGTTCTTCCATGAACAGTTTCACAGCATCCAAAAGCTCAAAGAAGCGAGAGAGTACCTTGCTTTTTGACAGCCACCTCACAGTGCAGTGCAGCGGCAGGTCACCTGGAAGCCCTTGGTCCAGCTCAGCGATGAGATTCCTGAATTGCCTGTGGTTAAGCGCATGTGTGCGGATGTAGTTGACGATTTCCATCACAGGCTTCATGACGTTGTTTAAATTCAATGATTTAGACACGAGTTGCTCCCTGTGGATGATGCAGTGGAAATTCCAAAAGTCGGGAAATGTTTGATCAACTTTGCACAGCCCCACAAGCCCGTTCACGGATCCGATCATGGCTGGCGCTCCATCCGTGGCTATTGCAGTTAGTTTCGGTATGGGCAGATTTGCTTTTGCAAACGCAGCCATCATTGCTTCTTTCACATCTATGCCACGGGTTCTGTCTTTTAATGGCACAATATCAAGGAGTTCTTCTTTGATCATACATTCATTTGACACAGACAAATATTGCCAACTGAGGCTTGTCTTGTATGTCACAACTCTCATCCAATGCCACACTAAAATACTCACATGCTTGAAGGTCAGAGTGCAACTGTGATTCAACAGCTGTATTAATATCCGATATTCTGCGTTTAAGACTGTGGCGGGACAGTTGAACGTCTGATACGCTCCGTTTTAGTTTGTCGTCTCCAGGAGCCAAGATTTCAAAGGCGTCAATGAGGCATTTTTTAATGAAGTCCCCTTCGTTGTATGGCTTTTTAGCCCGTGCTATGTTCCAAGCCAGCTGATATGATGCAAGCGTTACGGTCTCCGAGTGTTTTGTAAATTTTTTGAAAAACTGCACCTGCTTTTCTGCCTTGCTTTTCAAAGCGACCAACTTGTTCTTGCGAAGTTCAGTCCCTTTTGGAAATTCCTGTTCGATGTTAGGGTGGAGTGAGCTGAAGTGACGCTAAAGATTTGAAGCTTTGAAATGTGCTAATGCTGCGTGACATATAAGGCAGATCGGCTTGCCATTACGTTTAACAAAAAAATATAAACTCTCCCACTCTGGCAAAAACGTCCAGTGTTCTTCTTCATATTTTCGTTTGGCTGTGCTTTTTTTCCCTGCCATTTCAAGAGGTAACTTGACGGAAATTGTTTACAACACAAATGATGTCAGACCAAAGAGTCTCTCATCGCTCGTTTGACGTCACTCAAACAGGCTTACATGGTCAGTGTGCCATCTAGCTGTAGGGGGAGTGAATGACAGCGCCAGCCAAGCATTTTTGACGCATGTCATGTGACAGCTCCTGAAGAGCCGCATGAAACTAGTTAAAGAGCCGCATGAGGCTCGCGAGCCGTGGGTTGGCCAGGCCAGTTCTAGACATATCCTAGTCCAGGTGTGAGGTGCCAGCGCAGCCAATGCCAGACAGTTTCCCAAAGACCCTCCAGGGAGGAGCCAGAAGAAGTTTCCGCAGCGACTGGTACAAAGTTCCTCCCTGGTTAGAATACTAACAATCAAAAGATGCAGCTTACTGTTTTGCATGTCGGCATTTTTCCCTCGAATCAAGTTCACTCAGTTTTTAGACCCATACCAGAATGTTTTTTTAGGAGTTGTGCAAATTGTGTAAAATAGCGGTTATTTTACCAGTGAGCAGTGCATCCTGTGAGAGAAGATACCTGTGAGCAGTGCATCATGTGAGAGAAGTTTTTAATCTCTCCGGCTCATACAGACTTATTTGCGGTCGACTATGACAGAAAAGACACTATCGAATTTGGCTGTACTCAGCATTTAATCAAAACACACAAAAGCATTACATCTAGATGAATTTGTGAAGCGTTTTGCTGAGCAACATGGAAATTGCCGCATTCAGCTGTTATAGGCATTCCAAGTTCATGTTATGGTCACAGGTGAGCTTTGTCAAAGGTGGTAAAATGATGACCAACTTTTTTTCTTTTTTCCTATATTTATTTATTTGTTTTGGCAACTGAGACAACTTATAAATTCAGTATATATATACATCTCTCATATTTTGCCACCCCACAAAAATGCCTGCCCCCTTCTTGCCACCCCATAAATATTTTTCTAGATCCACCCCTGCTTCCACTAGAGTTTCCATTGATATGCTTGGACACAGCACTCCTTAGCTATGAACTTTTGTGGCTTACCCATCCTATGGTGGGTATCAATGATGGTCTTCTGGCCAATTGTCAAGTCTGCAGTCTTCCCCATATTGAACCTAACTGAGACAACTGAACCAAACTGAAGCAATTTAATGACACTTGGGGAAATCTGAGCAGGTGCTTTTAGTTCAGTAGATGATTAGTGTGTGACACTCAGTTTTACACTCAGTTTTAAACATTTATGGCCTGCAAAATTTGGGCTTATTTCTTCTCAGTATTCAAATTTTTTTGAATTCCTGATTTTATGGGTTTTATGAGCTGGAAGCCCAAATTATGTAAAAATAAATACTTGAAATTGTTTAAATTGTGGGCCCTGAATCTGTAATCTATGAAAGTTGAACTTTTTGAATGGAATTATTGAAATAAATAAACCTTTCCATAATATTCTATTTTTTTGGAAAGTGTCTGTACATCACTGAGTTATAGTTTGTTTCTTTGTTTTTGTTCACAAAAATTGGTAGCTCAAAGCTAACACACAATGAATGAAAAATTCGGATTGAACTCGCGGCACTTATAGCTCTCAAAATAATGAATATTGGTGCACAAACACTATATAAGCAAGCATGATAACAATACTCTGGCATATACTCTTCAAACTCTGTGAAAAACGGGTATATTAACAATATTATATTCTATATATCTAACTCCCACCTCTGACAGAACTTTGCTCATGTTCCGGGGGAGGCGGGGGACATAGAGTCCGAGTGGACCATGTTCCGCGCCTCCATTGCTGAGGCGGCCGACCGGAGCTGTGGCCGTAAGGTGGTCGGTGCCTGTCATGGCGGCAATCCCCGAACCCGTTGGTGGACACCAATGGTGAGGGATGCCGTCAAGCTGAAGGAGTCCTATCGGGCCTTTTTGGCCTGTGGGACTCCTGGGGCAGCTGATGGGTACCGGCTGGCCAAGGGGAATGCAGCTTTGTTGGTCGCTGAAGCAAAAACATGGGAGGAGTTCGGTGAGGCCATAGAAAAAGACTTCCGGACGGCTTCGAGGAAATTCTGGTCCACCATCAGACGTCTCAGGAGGGGAAAGCAGTGCACCATCAACACTGTGTATAGTGGGGATGGGGCACTCCTGACCTCGACTCGGGATGTTGTGAGCCAGTGGGGAGAATACTTCGAAGACCTCCTCAATTCCACCGACACGCCTTCCCATGAGGGAGCAGAGTCTGGGTTCTCTGAGGTGGGCTCTCCTATCTCTGGGGTTGAGGTCACCGAGGTGGTTAAAAAGCTCCTCGGTGGCAAGGCCCCAGGGGTGGATGAGATTCGCCCGGAGTTCCTCAAGACTCTGGATGTTGTAGGGCTGTCCTAGTTGACACGCCTCTGCAACATCACGTGGACATCGGGGACAGTGCCTCTGGATTGGCAGACTGGGGTGGTGGTCCCCCTTTTTAAGAAGGGGGACCGGAGGTTGTGTTCCAACTACAGGGGGATCACACTCCACAGCCTCCCTGGTAAGGTCTATTCAGGGGTGCTGGAGAGGAGGGTCCGCCGGGAAGTTGAATCCCAGATTCAGGAGGAGCAGTGTGGTTTTCGTCCTGGCCGTGGAACAGTGGACCAGCTCTACATCCTTGGCAGGGTCCTCGAGGGTGCATGGGAGTTCGCCCAACCAGTCTACATGCGTTTTGTGGACTTGGAGAAGGCGTTTGACCGTGTCCCTTGGGTGGTCCTGTGGGGGGTGCTTCGGGAGTATGGGGTACCGAACCCCCTGATACGGGCTGTTCGGTCCCTGTATGACTGGAGTCAGAGTTTGGTCCGCATATCCGGCAGTAAGTCGGACTCGTTTCTGTGTGGGCAGCTGTGGCCCAATGGTTAAGATCATCGCCTGCCACCATGGGGGACCTAGGTTCAAGACCCCGACTGGACCATCCGCCAACATCCCCCGGACTCACGGCTGTGGTGTCCTTGAGCAAGGCACTGATACCCAGAAATGCTGCCCGGGCGCTTCAGCTGCCCCCTGCTCCAGTGTGTTCCACTAACATGTGTATGTGTTCACTGTGATGGGTTAAATGCAGAGAACAAATTTCGTGTGCATGCATGCATGTTCATGACAATAAAAGATGATTCTTCTTCTTCTTCTTCTTCTTTCCGGTGAGGGTTGGACTCCGCCAAGGCTGCCCTTTGTCACCGATTCTGTTCATAACTTTTATGGACAGAATTTCTCGGTGCAGCCGAGCCGTAGAGAGGGCCCGGTTTGGTGGGCTCAGTATTGCATCTCTGCTTTTTGCAGATGATGTGGTTCTGTTGGCTTCATCAAGCCATGACCTCGCAACTCTCACTGGAGCAGTTCGCAGCCGAGTGTGAAGCGGCTGGGATGAGAATCAGCACCTCCAAATCTGAGACCATGGTCCTCAGTCAGAAAAGGTCGGGGATGAGATCCTGCCCCAAGTGGAGGAGTTCAAGTATCTTGGGGTCTTGTTCACGAGTGAGGGAATAATGGAACGGGAGATCGACAGGCGGATCGGTGCAGTGTCTGCAGTGATGCGGACTTTGTATAGATCCGTTGTGGTAAAGAAGGAGCTAAGCCGAAAGGCGAAGCTCTCGATTTACCGGTCGATCTATGTTCCTACCCTCACCTATGGTCACGAGCTGTGGGTCATGACCATAGTTCCCGGATACAAGCGGCCGAAATGAGTTTCCTCCGCAGGGGGTCCGGGCTCTCCCTTAGAGATAGGGTGAGAAGCTCGGTCATCCGGGAGGATCTCAGAGTAGAGCCGTTGCTCCTTCACATCAAGGAGCCAGATGAGGTGGCTGGGGCATCTGATTCGGATGCCTCCCAGACGCCTCCCTGGTGAGGTGTTCCGGGCACGTCCCACCGGGAAGAGACCCCGAGGGCGACCCAGGACACGCTGGAGAGACTACATCCTTCGGCTGGCCTGGGAACGCCTCGGGATCCCCCCGGAAGAGATGGATGAAGTGGCTGGGGAAAGGGAAGTCTGGGCGTCCCTGCTAAAGCTACTGCCCCCGTGACCCGACCTCGGATAAGTGGTAGAAGATGGATGGATGGTTATTTTTCATGGTTTTGTATTTTTTTATATTATTTGTTATTGGTTAATTGAAATTTATTTTCAGGATTTTCTAATATAATTTGTATTCTTACTTTTAGAGTTACATTATGCAACCCATTGGTTCATAATAAATGGATCACTTTTTGCTCATACCTACTGTTGCTGATTATTGCTCTCTGCTTAATATCTCTTGTTGAAGCCCTTTGCTATTATTTCATACTACAAAATAAGTATGCATGATCATTGTTGATATCGGATGGGACCGATATTGGTATCGGCCAAAACTCAAGGCCGCAATATTATCATCAGATCAGAAGTGAAAAAGTTGGATTGGAGCATCCCTGCATCAGTTTGAGGAACTTTCATGTTTTCCACGTGCTTGAGAGTTTTTTCCTGGGTACTCTGGTTACCTCTCAAATCCACAAAACACTCAAAATGCCTATTAAGCTAACCAATAGGTGTGACTGTGAGTGTGAATGGTTGTTTACCTAGATGTGCGCCGCAGACGACTGAGCATCTACACATACTGTATTGTCTGTGTGTCATGCGATTGACTGGTGACCAGTCCAGGGTTTAACCTGCCTCGCACCCTAACTCATCTGAAATACAGTACGTTCCAAACCTGTGACAAAGCAGGATAGGAATTGGATTGATTTCCATTCATGCAGTTTCAATACCACTTATCCTGCTCAAGGTTGCCAGGTGCTGGAGCCTCTCACAGCTGACTGCGGGCGAAAGGCTAACTACACCCTGGACTGGTCGCCAGTCAGTCGCAGGGCACATGTAGACCCGGACAGCCATTCGCACTTACATTCACAGCTTCACTGAATGGGAACTGAACACGCTGCCTGCACCAAAGTCAGGCGCATGTACCACGACACCATTAGTGACTAGATTTTTGACCATTTAGTGAAGCTAAAAAAAGGCGGAAGAGTCTAGCACCTGTGGCAGTGAATGATGTAGGTACAAGTTTCCTCCCAACAGCTTTTCAGGTTTTTGAGCTTAGCCTGTGTGTGGTTCCTCAGTTTTTCATCTCCAATCTCCAGAAGATGATCAGCTGCTACCAGTGCCATGTCCATCTTCACACGACCATCATGCTCTGATTGATGGATTTTCTTAAAAGGTAAAATGGAAAAGATTTAGTTATGGCATGGAGAAAAGAGATGTTTTGGTCATTTTCTAAAACAAAATATATTGATGATATGCAACTTTAAAATTTTAATATGTTCACATCACTTATTTATAATTTCACAATTATATATTTCATGCTGACACAAGACAACAAAGTAAATTTAATAATTTCACAAGAGGTACAACAATTCATCAATTAATCGACAATCAAATTAATCAACTACTTTAATAATTGATCGTTTAGAGACCTTGTTTAACTTAAAATTGTCCAAAAATGTCAGCCTCTCAACAGTAAATATTCTCAGATTTCTGTTGTCCTCCATGAAATCATATAGATTATCTTTGTCTCTGACTAAATAAGGCATCAGTGATCAACAATTTAGAAAATTTTCTGACATATTAAAGACCAAACAAGTAACTGAATCATAATCAATTGTTGACCCAGTATACAGTATCGAAAGAGATTGTTGTCGTTACCTTCCTCCATTTGGTGCTCGACTTCTCATAACGAGAGGAGCTGAACATAGATCAAGTTAAATTTGTTCTGTTGAGGTTGCAGGAGTGGCACAGGTAGTAAGTCGCAGCTCTCTTTAGCGTGATACATGCATCGTACTCAACGTGCAGATGATTTTACATGAATATCTTCTTCGCAACATCATTCATATGTTTTGCAGACTACGGTAGTTTCGAAATTATATACGTTATCTGCCCTTTTTGGGGACATTCCTACTCACTAGCCCCTAACGTCTGCTCTTCCATGTCACCATGCAACAAGAGCTGCTGCGGAAGTCTTGGGAAACAACAAAATCTCGAAAGTAGCAAAAAGTATAGAAAATATAATCGATTATCCCCTTTTTACATATTGTGCATGAATAAAATACCGATCGAATCGAGCTTCACAATATATCGCCCAGCACTACCACATGCATTGTGGGTATACAATGCAAGTTGAAAAATTATGGAGAAAGGTGCTGAATGAGGAGCACTGTCACTGGAGGTAGCAGAAAAAGCTTATGAAGGTGTGAGGACACCCATGTCCCCAAATGATATTACAAAACGTGAGATACGGACAGGCGGGCACGGTGGATGACTGGTTGGCACATCTGCCTCACAGTTCTGAGGACGAAGGTTCAAATCCGACCTCCCCTGTATGGAGTTTGCATGTTCTCCCCGTGCCTACGTGGTACTCCGGTTTCCTCCCACATCCCAAAAACATGCATGGTAGGTTAACTGAAAACTCTAAATTGCCCATAGGCGTGAATATGAATGCAAATGGTAGTTTGGTTATATGCGCCCTGCGATTGGTTGGTGAGTACTTCAGGGTGCACCCCGCCTCTCGCCCAAAGATGTCTGGGATAGGATCCAGCACATCCGCGAACCTCGTGAGAATAAGCGGTACAGAAATGGATGGATGGACAAATTAAGCTACAAAAAAGAGTTTTAAGGCATTTCTGATAAACCAGACCAAGAAATTTACAGATGATGCCAATGAAGTTAAATATTTTATTACTCAAGGCAAATCTGGATCTTCAAACTTAAAACGCCCATCCATCAAGATGCCAAGGAACCTTCTTGATGAGATCTGAGTATTCTCTTTTTTTCACCTATTGATAGACCAGAGTTGAGTATTTTTTTACTTTTTAATGTAAATATACTGTCTGAAAGATTAGCATTTTTTTCCAGATCAGCCTCCCAGCTGCTCCCACTGGAATATAATGAGGAGTACTAAAGAAGCACCAGAGGTCAGGGTCAACAAAGTACAGGGGTCATACCTCAGTCTCTCTGAGTCGGGCTTCAAGCGCATTCCAGGGCCCTTGGGTGTTATCGTTCTCTCTCAGCCTCTCCTGGACACCCTTCATCCAAGAGAGTGCCACTTCCAGTCTCTCCATGAATATCTGATGCTCCTGCTCAATCATGACAAATTCCAGGCCTAGAAAAAAGTAGAAGAGTGCTCAGACTCTGCTTTCACAAACTATTTGTGTAAAAGGGAATCTCAACTAATTTTACACCAAAAACTTACTCCACAAAAGAAGCTGTATGCAGAGTTTTGAAATTTTACTTTTCTTCCTTTTTTTTTTTTTTTTTATAAACACATTCAGTTTAAGGCCTTTAGTATACATTATTCAGGTGGGGATTTAATTAGGAAAGTATAGAAACTCTTTACTTTATACCAATCCTAAAAACCATAGTTTTTCATCAAAGTGTGATTTCAAAAGTATGTTTAGGTTGTACAGTATACAGTAATGTGTTGGTGAGCATTACTCAGAAAGTCATTGTGGCCTCAGGCACAAAGAGGGGAAAAAAATCCTCAACACAAATAGTGGCAGCAATAAGAACTGAAATGTCAGGGAGGAGATCTGACACCATGTGAGCCCAGAATTCCACATACCTTTTACAAGGGAAAACAACAGGGCCATTTACTCAAATGAGTCATTTTTCCTCACCACACAATGGACCATAGGCACAGCAACAGATTAAGCATTTCAACAGTTTCCGCTGTTCATATGTTCCAAGTTACTAGGACGCCATCTGCCAGAAAAATAACCTCCTTCTGCGTTAAATGTGTGATAACCTGGGGTTGTTTCATAGGTATATATATGCTGGTATGTTTCGAGGTTGAAACGCCATCAAGTTTTTACTTTTTAAAAGAGAAGGATGTAGCTCCTCAGACCAACAATGCAGTGTGTCGCTTGCTTTGTTCAGTGCTTCAACTCGATATTGAGAACTACAAAGGAGATGTAAAGTTAATATTCGGCGTGACAATTTCAGCAGTAACTAATACAGAAGTCGGTTGCGGTCCAAGCGCCATTTCACTGCACCCTGCACTGCTTGACTCGGGCCAGCCGAGCCAGCCAGCCACTCACGTCACGAAACTCCCAGCACAGGTATCGAGATATTCTACGCTCTTGATCGTGCAATTTGAGGAGCGATCGAACCTTGGACTGCGCAATATAGTTGAAAATGTATCACAATAAGTATTTCATATCAGTTCATACTGATAACTTGTTTTTTGTTTTTTTTTTTACCTATTCAAAATAAGGACCTGGAAGAAAAAAAATCCATCCATCCATTTTCTGTACCACTTATCTCCACTAGGGTCACGGGCGTGCTGAAGCCTATCCCAGCTATCTTCGGGCGAGAGGCGGAGTACACCCTGAACTGGTCGCCAGCCAATTGCAGGGAACATATAAACAAACAACCATTTGCACTCACATTCACACCTACGGGCAATTTAGTGTCTTCAATTAATCTACCATGCATGTTTTCGGGATGTGGGTGTACCCGGGGAAAACCCACGCAAGCACGGGGAGAACATGCCAACTCCACACAGGCGAGGCCGGGATTTGAACGCCGGTCCTCAGAACTGTGAGGCAGATGTGCTAAGCGGTTGTTCCCGATCCGCCTGGAGAAATTTTATTTTATTTTAAAATGTAATCTTTAAACTTTAAAAAGAGTTCATCACAATGATTAACCCTGATTAAGTTTTATGTACAGTACATACACTATATTGTTGTACTTTATCACGTTTTTCAAACTATAAAAATATAGATTAATAGTTAAGGAAGAAGTGGCTTGCTCCAGTGTGAGAATGTGAGTGAGAATAAAAGCGAGTGTGTGGATATTTTAAAAGAGGCTCTCTTCACCATTCCTTCCAACGTACTCAGTTCACGGTACGTACTGCGCTCGTACATTTTGGCCACAAGCTTCACTTTTTCATCCACAGGCACATTAGAAATTATACATATTGTTAAGTATTGTTGTAAAACACAATATTTGATGGTTTATATACTCTATTTATATCGCTTCAGGAAAGTGCCGCGACCGGTCTGTGTCTTGCTCGCTTAAAACCCGGAAATGTATTTTTGATTGGCTGTATGTAAGCTGGGACATTAAGATGGGGTGCGCCGGCAATTCAAATTTTGAATTGCGGCAAAACCAGTGGCTGACTGATCGGTCGTTCATTAAAACAGTTGCTAAACCACACACACTGTGCGACAGTTCAGTCGGGTTCGGCCATGTCGCTCGCTGTGAGGCAGCTTTCCAAAAATTTCATTGGTGTGTGGGGGTGCGTCGGCAACATTGCAACTCTCAGTGAGTTTGATGACGTAACCAAATTTGCTTTGCTGGGCCGTGATAGGTCGCAAGGCTGAGGGTGGATCTCAATTCTCTTCCTAGCTTCTCCCTACTCCATATACATCAACAGCGACCTGGTAAAAAGAGAAATGAGATTAGCACTAAAGCCTCTGTTGTAGCCTCCAGCAGAATGCGTGCGGCGTGATATTCTTCCAGATTTTTTTCTATCGAAGGTATTTTCTATTGTGATACCTATTGATATTGATCTATCGCCAAGCCCTAATCAAACCACTGTTTTCCACGTTTCACTGCATTATCACTAGGCTTTACACGATCAGGATTTTTAGGGCTGATCAGTGAGTTTAAGAAAAACGATAACCGATTACAAGATTCAGTAACGTGTCTATTTAAATGACTTGTTCATTTACTGTATTTTCTGGTGTACTGTATACTGAGTATCTTCAAAACTATTATCTAGTCAGGTCATGTATTCTAATCAGTCAGGTCAAACCAACATAACAAAATGACAGAAATAATGGGTGCTAACTTATTGTAATTAAATTACTTCACACACACCGAAACTTTAGAGCATGATTCGACAGAACGCCAGCATGTTTACATACAACCGTTAGTGCGAGCACTAGCAAGCTAGGCTACATAACGTTTTGTTGCCTGCTTGCGAGCCGTATCATATTAAAATGATGTGAGCAGACCTCAAGCAATCCTTAAAAGAACATCCTCAGCCACCACCACCACAAATTTTTCCCCATTTTGTTCTTTTTTGATCAACACAATACATGCACGATCCATTGTTATTGTCGCCGCCATGGTAACGAGTGTATCCGGCCGCATTTGAGTTGACAAGATAAAGCCCAGTGATCGTAAAAGACAGGATGCGGTGGTATCGGAATACAAACTTTTATTGACATAGTGCAATTGTGAAAGACCAAATTTGTCTTGTAGTCTGATCCAGGCATTACGTGTTGTCGGTCTCAGACGTGTTGTCTGTCCCACACTGCCGACATGTTTTTTTTTTTTTAATAACTTTATTGGCGGTCAGATATTTACAGTATTACGTCAAAAGACATGCGACAAGGCTAAAAAGAAAATAGCTTTTGGATTCAAATATACTGTACATGAACGGCTATGAGTTACCCGCTGAAAGCTGTGAACGCTAGCATTAGCTTAAGGCTAACGATGACGATTTCATTAGCCTTAGCACACAGGGTACGTGTTTGATATAGGTTATAACCGCTTTTGATACATTAGACCACGGCACGCGCGAGTGTGTACAATCAGCGTGAAGACTCCTTTACCATTAACAAAGCAATGCCGTGTAGAGCTTTGCTGTATATACAGTTGAATTGACTGGGAGGTCACTTTATTCCACAACACCCTACACTCACAGTTTGATATTACAGTGTCATTGTACCATAAATCAACTACAAATGTGAAATAAACATGAATGTTACATAGGACATACATTTAACAAGGTAACAAACAGGTAACAAACTTTAATAACAAAGATGAACGTGTTTTTTGCTGGAATGATTTAAATTTGCATGTTGCGATTAATTATCAGACATGCAAACACCAAAAGCATGTGAAAGGTGACACAAAAAAAAATATATATATATTGTAGAGAGGGGTCTGGGGGGGATCCCCTGGACCCCCGCAGAGAATTTTTTTGATTTTAACATAAATCAAGCAATCTGGAAGACTCTGAAGAGTACAATAAGGCAAAAAAATAAATACATAAATATATTTTTAAAAATGTTTCATGCAGAAAACCATTTACATCGCTCAAGCACATTTTTTTTCCATTTTTGTTTTGGCGCCAACTTGAGCCAGGCCCATCTCCACCTGCACCTGATGCCTGCTTCAAGCTTTGCCAAGAATGGCATCCTCCTCTTTAAGCACTCTCATTCTGGAAAAGAATTTATTAAAACCATTGTCCGTTTCATTTCATTTTTCACTATTACCGACTTCAAAAGCTAATCCCAAATGCATCCTCCAGGAAAATATTAAGTGCAATATTTTTCTGTTTTGATTGGCCATTTCTGAATTTGAAGTTAGTTCATTCTGTGTTATGAAATAATCCCTTACATCGCTCCATCGCTTAACATATTTAACATTATCATCCGTAAACTAATGAGATAAATGTAGGGGCGTTTCCTCATTAATACAAAATATACTTGCGGATCAACTCGCTGATGTTACGTGTGCTTCGCGGTTCTGCTGAGACCACAACCTGGGCCACGACCCGCAGCACCTCAACGCGAAAATACAAAAGACCAGTGCAACAAATACGACACGGGCTGAGCTGATGAGCAAAAATGTTGTGGAAACGTCAGAGTTACACTAGAGGATGTCCGCTCCAGAGGTGGGTAGAGTAGTCAACTACTGTTACTAACTCAAGTAAAATTGAAAAGTAGTCCTCCAAAAAAATTACTTAAAAAGTAAAAAGTACACCTTTGAAATAATTACAAGTAATGGGTAAATAGTGAGTAACTTCAGATTTTTATTTTTTTTTTTAACCACAGCATAATCTTTTCCTTTCGGCTTGTCCTGTTAGGGGTCGTCAAAGCGTGTCATCCTTTTTATCCATCCATTTTCTATCACTTATCCGAGGTCGGGTCGCGGGGGCAGTAACTTTAGCAGGGACGCTCAGACTTCCCTCTACCCAGCCACTTCATCCAGCTCTTCCGGGGGGATCCCGAGGCGTTCACAGGCCAGCCGAGAGAGGTAATCTCTCCAGCGTGTCCTGGGTCGTCCCCAGGGTCTCCTCACGGTGGGACGTGACCGGAACACCTCACCAGGGAGATGTCCGGGAGGCATCCGAATCAGATGCCCTAGCCACCTCATCTGGCTCCTCTCAATGTGGAGGAGCAGCGGCTCTACTCTGAGCTCCTCCCGGATGACAGAGCTTCTCACCCTATCTCTAAGGGAGAGCCCGACCGGACACCCTGCGGAGGAAACTAATTTCGGCCGCTTGTATCCGGGATCTTGTCCTTTCGGTCACGACCCACAGCTCGTGACCATAGGCGAGGGTAGGAACGTAGATCGACCCGTAAATTGAGAGCTTCGCCTTTCGGGTTAGCTCCTTCTTCACCACAACGGATCAATACAAAGTCTGCATCACTGCAGACGCTGCACCGATCCACCTGTCGATCTCCCATTCCATTCTTCCCTCACTCGTGAACAAGACCCCAAGATACTTGAACTCCTCCACTTGGGGCAGGATCTCATGCCCGACCCGGAGAGGGCACGCCACCCTTTTCCGACTGAGGACCATGGTCTCAGATTTGGAGGTGCTGATTCTCATCCCAGCCGCTTCACACTCTGCTGCGAACCGCTCCAGTGAGAGTTGGAGATCACAGCTTGAAGTAGCCAACAGAACCACATCATCTGCAAAAAGCAGAGATGCAATACTGAGGCCACCAAACCGGACCCCATCTACGCCTCGGCTGCGCCTAGAAATTCTGTCCATAAAAGTTATGAACAGAATCGGTGACAAAGGGCAGCCTTGGCGGAGTCATCCTTTTCCATGTAAGCCTATCTCCTGCATCCTCCTCTCTTAACGCCAACTGCCCTCATGTCTTCCCTCACTACATCCAATAATGTAATATGCGATGCTAGAAAGGCATAACATGGACTGGAAAACGGAAACAAATTAGTACGTCACCCCTGCTACGTCACTTGAGAGAATGAACCTATGCATGTAATTTAAAAGTACTTTAAGATAATAGACATGTTTTGATTCAGGGCAAGTGACGTTAAACAAGAAATCATATGTAAAGAGTTGTATGCCCCGCAAGTTAACGCAATTAATCTGTTCAACCATCTGAAGAAAATGGCAGAAAAATAGTCAAAGCACGAGACAATAAATAGGTGATCCCCTCACGCAATTATTCCTCCAAAATGGCATGACCTACCAATATGCAAACTGACTGAAGTCAGGCTAGCCTCCAACCGAAAAAACAAAGACAAGCCAGCCGCCACAACGATTATGTTAGGCATTACTGTAACACGCCGCCAACGCGCTGTGAGGACAGACTTCAAAATATAGGTCTAACCAAATAATACTTGGAAAATCTATATTTTGTTAGCCTCCGTCAAGCAGAACAATGGAGCTGTACCTCTCCTTTGGCAATTCACTATATTGACAGGGATTTTCAAGTCAAAAGTCAGTACTTGAACCCTCATGTTATGGTTTACTTTATGTATAAACTGCATTTTCCTTCATTGAGTTGCACTTTGTGATTGCACTCTGTATAGCATATTTATTCTGTTAGCCCTTGGTAAATTCAGCGCCTGTACATTGGGGTTCCGCCTTCGGGTGGGGGGACGGGTCCTGACTGTTGTTTGTGCCTATGCCCCAAACAGCAGTTCAGAGTACCCACCCTTTTTGGAGTCCTTGGAGGGGGTGCTGGAGAGCGCTCCCGCTGGGGACGCCATCGTTCTGCTGGGGGACTTCAATGCTCACGTGGGCAATGACAGTGAGACCTGGAAGGGTGTGATTGGGAGGAACGGCCCTCCCAATCAGAAACCGAGCGGTGTTCTATTATTGGACCTCTGTGCTCATCACGGATTGTCCATAGCGAAAACCATGTTCAAGCATAAGGGTGTCCACACGTGCACTTGGCACCAGGACACCCTTGGTCGCTGTTTGATGATAAACTTTGTGGTTGTGTCATCGGACTTGCGGCCGCATGTCTTGGACACTCGGGTGAAGAGAGGGGCGGAGCTGTTAACTGATCACCACCCGGTGGTGAGTTGGCGCCGATTATGGGGGAAGATGCTGGTCCAACGTGGGAGGCCCAAACGTATTGTGAGGGTCTGCTGGAAACGTCTGGCAGAATCCCCTGTCAGAAGGAGTTTCAACTCCCACCTCCGACAGAACTTTGCTCACGTTCCGGGGGAGGCGGGGGACATCGAGTCCGAGTGGACCATGTTCCGCGCCTCCATTGCTGAGACGGGTATCCCTGCTAAAGCTACTGCCCCCGTAACACAATCTCGGCTAAGCGGAAAAAAATAGATTATATATATATAAAATATAAAATAGATGGTTCGACAGAACGGCGGCATGTTTATGTACAACAGTCAGTGCTAGCAGTAGCTTGTTAGGCTACATAACGTTTTGTTGCCTGCTTGCGAGCTGTATCGTGTTAAAAGTACGTGAACATACCTCAAACAAACCTTAAACGAACATCCTCTCCTGTCCTGAGCACTGGTGACCATCAACACACGTTTTTCCCCATTTTGTCCTCATAATCCAGTCGGCGCGATACACTCTTGTTGTCGTCGCCATGGTAACAAGTGTATTGAGTTGACAAGATAAAAGCCCAATGATCGTAAAAAACGGGATGCAGTGGTATACAAGATTTTATTGCAGTAGTCTGTGCAATCCTGAAAGAGCAAATTTGTCTTGTTGTCTGATCCAGCGTCTGTCCCACACTGCCGACACGTTTTTTCTTTTTTTTTTTTTTAATAACTTCATTGGCCGTCAGATATTTACAGTACTATGTCAAAAGACACACGACAAGGCTAAAAATAAAGTAGCTTTTGAATTCAAATATACTGTGCACGATGGTGACGCGGACTAAATGTCTTTTGCGGAGCCGATCAATGACGTCATCGATGGGTTCGCCGAATTATGACATTAAAGCCGATCAGCATAAAATGCTAAATATCGGCAGATACCGATCAGCCCGATAAAATCGGTGTAAAATCTATTTTAAACTTGGATTTAACAAAAACATCACACCTAAAATCTTGAGCCCCATTGTCAAGTTGGCCATAAATTTGTGCATTTTCACTGGTTTTACAGATTCCAAACTTTCTTAATATTTATCACAGGATAAACATACTTTTCACTGGGATCATCTTTAAAAGATCTGTCTGATAATGCTAGTCTCATGTAAATCCATTCATCTTTTGCAATTTTACACACATACCTACAAAAGATTTTCTTTCGTTTGAACCCACATTTTACTGTTTTTAGAAGCCAATGTATTTTTCACTTAATAACAACATATGCATTGAATATAAAATCCTCGTTGGAAAACAGTCACTCTTCCTTTTGTGTGGCAAGATTACAATTTTTCATTACTTTAGCTAACACCTAATGAGCACATTTTATTTTTTATGTAAAGAATTCACATTTTGTGTCAACTATCACATCATGAGTTCGCTCCACAGCTATTTTGTTTTCTTAATTTGGTACCAAATTTTAAAAAAAAAAGATGATTCCTCGTCGATCTTACGTGATGGTTGGTTCTAAAATGTGAACACGATTTCAACATGTCTTTGACAGTAACCACTGCTGCATTCTCGTTTAAAATGGGTTTGACAGCTCGGAAAGCGCATAGACGTCGACATAGGTTCATGTTTAGTATCCTGTGCAATCGAGCCAAGGGCGAACGCCATTTCTTGCTCTTGCTGCGCGCTAAACTGAACTGCAGTTACTGCGTTCCGTGTACTTGCCGTGCAGCGACTGTACGGAAAACGAACACAACTTTCTTTCTTGGGACAGGCAGTGACAAAGTGGCCGGTAAGAACAACGTACACTCCAACCCCGACGCTAGCGCAGCTCTCAAATGGGGGTCACACAGAGAAGGGAACGTCAAAATTGAAACTTTTATCTTATTGTAAAAATGTTACTGTAATCGAATGTGGCGCCGCTACTGAGACACACGAAAGACAACATCGTGGTTATCCGCTTTTAGGCCAATGAAATTGGACCTGGGGACTTCTGCATATCTATTGAAGAAAAGTCTCTTTCGTGAACAACAATACGAATCAGAGAAGAGTAACACTTACAACGTTGCGCTCGTCAGGTGACAGCAATCGCGTGAATCGACGCTTTTAGCGAAGTTGGGGCAGACAGGAAGTAAAGCCCTCGCTGCCTGGGCTGGGCTGGGACAAAAACGGAGCGCTGCATTCAAAGACTCTTTGTAAATTGCGATTGCGTTAGAAAATCGCAAATTGCTGCTGCATTTCTCGTTGAAACGGAATCGCGATCGTGTCAAGTGTGACGACCTCGTTTCCGTCGAAATAGGATTCAGAATTTGTGAGACAATCTTAAACTCTATCTGGAATCTTTTACGCAGTAAAACATCTTGTTGAATTTATTTGTAACATTATTTGTTGAGTCACAGTGAACATGTTAGTCCCATTATCAGTTATAGTATCTTTAAACTGATTTCCTTCTATTTTGATCATGAAATGATAGCTCTTACGAACAGTATTTCCGATGGCACTTGAACATATCAACCGGCCAATTTACCATTACGGCTTAGTTCGTTAAGAGTTCCAGACAATAACATGCGTTGTCAATAGCAACATAAAAATACAAAGAAAAAGAAAAAAATGGGGCAAGCTTCATGAATTTCTGCGACGATTATTGTTTGAAAACCTCTAAATGAATATTCTGCAAAGATTTGCGTTTTTTGAATTTGTAATGCAGCCCTATGGGGGGCACAAGCCAATGCAAACTGTAGGCCTGTCCCAAGCCCGGATAAATGCAGAGGGTTGCGTCAGGAAGGGCATCAAGGGCTTCAAACTTTGCCAAACAAATATGAGCGTTCATCCAGAGAATTCCATACCGGATCGGTCGTAGACCGGGGTAACAACGTCCGCCACCGGTGCCGTTAACCTGCAGGGCGCCCAGTGGAAATTCAGCGACTGTGGGTCCAAGACGAAGGAGAGCTGGAAAGCGGGTTCTTCGGCAGAAAGAAAAGAGGAAAGCACAGAGCCTCAAACTGAATGTGGGGACTTTGAATGTTGGAACTATGACAGGAAAATCTCGGGAGTTGGTTGACATTATTATGATATTATTATTGTTATTATTTTATCATGGTGTAGATAGGAAGAGAAATTGAGGAGGGGTTATTTTAAAAGAAGAGTTAGTGTCATATACTGCCCTGCAGTTCCATTATTGGAGCCTGGAGGGCGCTTTGCGTCCTCTCTCTCCGCCCACCCGCCCCCCCCTCTCTGTTTTCAGCACCTGTCTCCAATCAGCCTCATCACCACCGGTGTATAAGCCTGCCTGTTCTAGGAAATCCTCGCCAAAGTATTGCAGTTTCTTCCAGCGGTACCACGGCCCATTTACCTCACGTAATCCACTCTATTCCTCGTTCCCTTTGTTGACTCCTGTGTCTCCTTGTTCTCAGCGTTTTCCCCCGTGTTCCTGATCCACGTCATTCCTGCCACCAAGCCAGCTCCCTGTCCACGCTACCGCCTGCCAACGGACCCAGGACCACCGCCATAACCAATAAACTGTTGATCATTTTACATCTGCCTCCGCCTTCTCTTGGATCCAGCTACTCTCCATACGTGACAGTTAGCTAAGAATGGCTTGGAGGTGAAAAGAGTATCAGATCGAGTGATGAGGCTGAAAATTGAAATTGAGGGTGTTATGTATAATGTGATTAGTGGCTATGCCACACAGGTCTGATGTGACCTATAGGTGAAAGAGAAATTCTGGAAGGAGCTACACAAAGTAGTTCTGAGTATCCCAGACAGAGAGAGAGAGTTGGTGAAGATTGTAATGGACATGTTGGTGAAGGTAATAGGGGTGATGAAGAAGTGATGGGTAAGTTTGAGATCCAGGAAAGGAACTTGGAGGGAAAGATGGTGGTAGACTTTGCACAAAGGATGGAAATGGCTGTAGCGAACGCTTTATTTTTTTCAGAAGAGGCAGGAACATGGAGACCTACAAGAGCGGAGGTAGAAGTACGCAGATGGATTACATCTTGTGCAGATGATGTCATCTGAAGGAGGTTACTGACTGTAAAGTAGTGGTGTGTATATGAATGAGGAAAATGAGAGAGAAGAAAGAGTAGAAGAGGAAAGTGTGGTGGACCAGGAAGTGGCAATGATTAATAAGAGGGAAGTTCGAAAGGCATTAAAGAGGATGAAAAATGGAAAGGCAGTTTCTCCTGATGACGTTCCTGTGGAGGTATGGAAGCACCTAGGAGAGGTGGCTGTGCAGTTTTTGACCAGCTTGTTCAGCAGAATTCTAGCGGGTGAGAAGATGCCTGAGGAATGGAGGAAAAGTGAGCTGGTGCGCATTTTTAAGAACAAAGGTGATGTGCAGAGCTGTGGGAACTATAGAGGAATAAAGTTGATGAGCCACACAATGAAGTTATGGGAAAGAGTAGTGGAGGCTAGACTCAGGACAGAAGTGAGTATTTGTGAGCAACAGTATGGTTCCTTGCCTAGAAAGAGTACCACAGATGCATTATTTGCCTTGAGGGTGTTGATGGAGAAGTACTGAGAAGGTCAGAAGGAGCTACATTGTGTCTTTGTAGATCTAGAGGAAGCCCTGAACTGGTTGCCAGCCAATCGCAGGGCACATAGAAATAAACTACCATTCGCACTCACAGTCATGCCTATGGGCAATTTAGAGTCACCAATTAATGCATGTTTTTGGGATGTGGGAGGAAACCGGAGTGCCCGGAGAAAACCCACGCAGGCACGGGGAGAACATGCAAACTCCACACAGGCGGGGACGGGGATTGAACCCCGCACCTCAGAACTGTGAGGCTGACGCTCTAACCAGTCGGCCACCGTGCCGCAGTACTTTAAATGCGGATTAGAGACAGTGGCACCAATGAGACAACAGGAAGCAGAGCTGGAGGTGGCAGAAATGAAAATGTTAAGGTTCTCTCTAGGAGTCACCAGGTGGGATAGGATTTTAAATGAGCTCATCAGAGGGACACCCAAGGTTACGTGTTTTGCCAGGAAGTGAGCTAGAGGAAGACCAAAGAAAAGGTTGATGGATGTCGTGAGGGAAGACATGAGGGCAGTTGGTGTTAGAAAGGAAGATGCAGGAGATAGGCTCACATGGAAAAGGATGGCACGCTGTGGCGACCCCTAAAGAGACAATGTCCCCTGCACTCTTTCAGAAGGCTGTTTGTCTCTCCTGCATTTTTTTAACCATCCATCCATTTTCCTTCGCTTATCCAAAGTTGGGTCACGTGGGCAGCAGCTTAAGCAGGTAAGCTCAGACTTCCCTCTCCCCAGCCACTTTCTCCAGCTCTTCTGGCGGGATCTCAAGGTGTTCCCATGCCAGTGTGTACTGGGCCTCCTCCTGGTGGGATGTGTCCGGGCCACCTCATCAGGGAGGTGTCCTGGGAGACATCCAAACCAGATGCCCAAGCCACCTCATCTAGCTCCTCTCGATTTGGAGGAGCAGTAGCTCAACTCTGAGTCCATCCCCGATGACAGAGGAAACACATTTCAGCCACTTGTATCCATGATCTTGTTCTTTCGGTCACGACCTACAGCTCGTGACCATAGGTGACGTTAGGAACGTAGATCGACGAGTAAATCAAGAGCTTTGCCTTTTGGTTCAGCTCCTTCTTCACCACAATAGACCGATACAGATACATTACTGCAGATGCGGCACCAAACTGCCTGTTGATCTCACGCTCTTCCGTCACTCGTGAACAAGACCCAGAGTTACTTGAACTCCTCCACTTCGGGCAGGATCTCCACACTTACCCGGAGAAGGCATTCCATCCTTTTCTGACTGAGGACCATGGCCTCAGATTTGGAGGTGCTGATTTTCATGTCAGCCGCTTCGCACTTGACTGCAAACTGTTCCAGCGAGAGTTGGAGATCATGGCTTGATGAAGCCATCAGAACATCAGTTGAGGTCAGGAACACACAGTCCCCACTATACAGTGTTGGCGGTGCACTGCTTCCCACTCCTGAAACGCCAGATGGTGGAATTTCCTCGAAGCCGTTCAGAAGTCGTTCTCCATGGCCTCACCAAACTCCTCCCACACCCTAGTTTTAGCCTCAGTGACCACCAAAGCTACGTTCCACTTGGCCAGCTGTTACCCATCAGCTGCCTCCGGAGTTACACAGGGTAGAAAGGCTCTATAGGACTCCTTCTTCAGCTTGACAGTATCCCTTACTGCTGGTGTCCACCAACGGGTTCGGGGATTGCTGCCACGACAGGCACCGACAACCTTACGGCCACAACTCTTATCAGCCGCCTCAACAATGCACAGAACATGGTCCACTCAGACTCGATGTTCACTGCCTCCCCTGGATGTGGGCAAAGTTCTGGCAGAAGCGGGAGGTGAAGCTCCCGTTGACAGGGGACTCTGCCAGACATTCCCAACAGACCCTCACAATACTGTAGCGTATATTGGTTAAATAAAAATGTAATTAATTTAGGAGAAAAGAATGAGATGGAAGAGACGCCTGCGTTACTTCCGGTTTAGCGTAATTTTAAATTACAGTGTTATAAATCGAGCTATTTTATCTAGTAAAGGGGCACCACATCACTTTTTATATGTATGAAATTGAGGGAAAGTGACGAGAAACCTTTTTATCAGTCTCGCAATTCGAAGGTTGATCCACTTTATGAAATTTTGAGTTCTAGATGACAGAGGTTTAATTAAACTCAGAACAGACACAAAATACAACCAAGAGTGGAATTTTATAATATATTTAATGACATGTACAAGGGATCTAGAGGGAAACATAAAAAGGAGTCTAACTAAAGAAAGAAAATAACTAATAATGGCAAAAAGCAGGAAAAATAGGCGTACGAAAAGGGAAATAGAACGTGTGTTGGACTAAAGTGGGAAACATGAGCGTTTAATGCATCCATTCTGGACGAGAGAGAGAGACAGAGAGCGAGAGCAAGCAAGAGAGAGAGGACAAAGTTGAGATTTTGTCTGAAGCTAGTAATTTCCCCGAAATTACAAGCCACTAATATTGTACAGTCTGGCAAAAGTATGCCGTGTCTACTCACGAGCGTAGGTTCAAGCTGTTGGGTGGTGGTCTCTCTCTGGGCGCGTCTCAGAAGCACGGAGACGGGGTTGGTTGCAGAAGAACAAGATGCACAAAAATGAAACAAAACAAAAGAGGCGGAAGAAGAAAAATGCTTATTTGTCATGCCTTGTTGGGAGAGTATGACTGTTTATCTTCCTGCCTTTTTTTGTGGCTCGCCAGTAATTTCAGAGCGTACCTGGTACCTTTGTAGTAGATGCTCTGATCGCCTCGCGGTGGCCCACGGAAAGGCTGCGAAGCTGAGTCTGTTCTCATCCCGGCCTTCGCAGTTACCGAGCCGTGTGCCCAAACAAAAGAAGGGTGCGGTTGCCCACTGCTTCCCCGTGTCTGGGAAGCTAAGAAGCCAGCACAAAACACAAGAGAAAAAAAACACAAGAGAGCGCGAGAAGGTGGGAGTTAAAAGTTAAATACCCCAGATGTGGGGTGTGGATTGACGACTTGGAGAAGACCACACCCAGCTTGAATCTTGTCTACAAATTTGATAAAATGGGTTTAAAATCATATATTAATATAAAATAACCTCAACTTGGAACTCTCTTTACTCAGAGGTCAAGCATATCAGACTGACTGTTTGTACTTTAGTTTTGACAAATCAACTGCTTCTGGTTCAAATCACATTTCATGCTGCTAGGAGTAAATCAAGGCAAACAATTCTCAAAACCTCCCATTTGCACTTGTAAAGTTGACACACTGACACAGACATCAAGGCATACATTTGGAAACTTTTCTGCAGAGTTTGTGAAATATCAAAACAGACATCTATCCTTGGTTAAACATTAAATGAGAGTCCCCCCCGTTCGACTTTGCAGTTCCTCTCGACGCCTGCGGGTGTTCTGAGGCCTTTGATACTTGGGAGTTCAGACTTCGAGGGTAGCTGTTAATTAGTTTAGGGTCCACAAGGAGTCTCCTTGGGCGCAGACTCATAACAGGGCTGCTTGGAAGTAATCTGAACTTGTTTGCTGGATAGGCACAAACAACAGTCAGGACCCGTCCCCCCACCAGAAGGTGGAGGGAGGCTACCCTTTCATCCACCTGGCTAAACCCCAACATACAGCCACCGAGTTGGGGGGCAATAAGCATGCTCACACCTGCTCGGAACCTCTCCCCATGGGCAAATCCAGAGTGGAATAGAGTCCAACCCCTCTCAAGAGGACTGTTACCGGAGCCCAAGCTGTGCGTGGAGGCCACAGAGGTGACATTCCACATCCCTAGAGCCAGCTTCTGTAGCCGGGGATCAGACCCCCAAGCTCACTACACACCCGTCCCCTTTGGCCCCTCCCACATGTGGTGAACTCACGGGAAGGGGGACCCACGTTGCCTCTTTGGGCTGTGCCCGGCTGGGTCCCATGGGTGTAGGGCTGGCCACCAGGCGCTTGCCTTCGAGCCCCACCTCCAGGCCTGGATCCAGAGGGTGGCCCCGGTGTCCCACGTCCGGTCAAGGGAAACCTAGCTCGATTTATTTTCATCATCATATGGGGTCATTTGAGCCGTGCTTTATCTGGTCCCTCACCTCTGACCTGTTTGCCATGGGTGACCCTACCAGGGGCATGAAGCTCCAGACACCTTAGCTCCGACGATCATCGGGATATATAAACTCCTCCACCATGATAAAGTGAGGGAAGGGTGGTAATTATCCATCCATCCATTTTCTGAGCCGCTTATCCTCACTAGGGTCGCGGGCGTGCTGTAGCCTATCCCAGCTGTCATCGGGCAGGAGGCGGGGTACACCCTGAACTGGTTGCCAGCCAATCACAGGGCACATACAAACAGACAACCATTCGCACTCACAGTCACACCTACGGGCAATTTAGAGTCTCCAATTTATGCATGTTTTTGGGATGTGGGAGGAAACCGGAGTGCCCGGAGAAAACCCACGCAGGCACGGGGAGAACATGGGAAGAACAATCCCCGGCCCCGACTCCACACAGTCGGGGCCGGGGATTGAACCTGGGTCCTCAGAACTGTGAGGCTGACGCTCTAACCAGTCGTCCACCTGTGCCGCGGGTGGTAATTACTAGTGTTCTAATATGTGTCAGCACAATGATCCGAAAGACAGTGAAAGCCTTTCAAAAGGTGATGTTCACATTTTTCAAGCACCATTAGCACACTTAGCATGCTTTTTATTGCTCATTCTAGGCAATAGTTCAACAGCAATTAATTCCAAAAAATTATCTGTTTGATATTTAGATATAATGGTAGTATTTTGTTTCACAATGCTACTGATGGCTGTTTTTGTTAGAGCCTCACTTTGTTCTTAGCCTACTAGCATAAAATCCAAAGTAATTTTTAAATATTTTCAGAAAGAAGAATGCATTTGTCATTATCATGACCTGGATGACTGAGAATCTACAGACATCAAGTAAAAACTATTACATAGTTTAAAAAAACAACTATATTTTGGGCAAGTACATTGGTGTTTTTAAAAAAATATATTATTATTCTTGATATTGTGACGGTAAGATTGAAAAATGACTTGCGCAGATGCTACTAGGCTAAGTGTATGTCAATTATGCTGTACTAGCAGTTACTGTCAAGAGAAAAGTATGATTGAATAAAGAATTAATTTTTCTTTCGTGTCATGCCTTGTTCTCATGCTTTGTTAGGGTTTTGTTCATTTCCTGTTCATGACCAAGGTAAAGAAAAACATCCATGACAATGCTGTTCCTTCCTATATATGCAAATACAACTACTGCACAACAAATTGAAAATCCATCCACCCATTCTGAGCCGCTTCTCCTCACGAGGGTCGCGGGCGTGCTGGAGCCTATCCCAGCTATCATCGGGCAGGAGGTGGGGTACACCCTGACCTGGTTGCCAGCCAATCGCAGGGCACATAGAAACAAACAACCATTCACACTCACATCCACACCTACGGGCAATTTAGAGTCCTCAACCTGCATGCATATTTTTGGGATGTGGGAGGAAACCGGAGTGCCCGGAGAAAACCCACGCAGGCACGGGCAGAACATGCAAACTCCACACAGGCGGGGCCGGGGATTGAACCCCAGTCCTCGGAACTGTGAGACACTCTAACCAGTCGTTCACCGTGCCGCCCAAATTGAAAATGTTTATTACAACTATACAGCTCCTACTATCCTAGACAAAACTTATCTTATGAGTTCTATAGTCAGTGGGAAAATAGTTACGATCAGATCAAAGTTCCAAACCAAGCTTCTACAGATTTTTATCAGAAAAAGTAATTACAATTGAGGCACACCAGTGTGGACTTTGAAGAATTATCTACTCAGCTTTTTTTAAACCTGTCCTGTTCAGCTGCATGGTCATGCAGAATGGTGTATCTGTACGCCTTTTGTGCTGGAACATTTTTGCGCTCATCACGGATTGTCCATAACAAACACCATGTTCAAGCATAAGGGTGTCCACACGTGCACTTGGGAAAAGGACACCCAAAGTCGCAGTTCGATGATTGACTTTGTGGTCGTGTAACAGCAGTTTTTTTGTTTTTTTTAGTGATTGCTAAAATTATAAGCATTGGTTGAGCATGTTCATTTGGAAGATCTATACCTTTTATATCATCCAATAGACAAAGATTATGTGGAATTGGAATCATACAGTTCAAGAGAGTTTCTGTGTAACTTGTGACCAGAAGCGCTGTACAGGTGTGCATTGCCAAAGAGCGTGAAAATAAGTGTCTGGAGTGTTTTCAGTACAATGAGTGTGTAGCGTATATGAGTTAAATAAAAATTTAATTAATTTAGGAGAAAAGAATAAGATGGAAGCAACACCTACGTTACTTCCGGTTTAGCGTAACTTTAAATTACACCGTTATAAATCAAGCTATCTTATCTTGTAAAGGGGCACCACGTCACTTTTTAGATGTCTAAAACTTCAGAACAAAGTGACGACAAACCTTTTTTCCTCAGTCTCGTAATTTGAAGGTTGCTACCTGAATTAGATAAGAGTTCTAGACAGCCAGAAGTTTATTCCACAAACCCAAACACACACAACTGATGCAGATAGTGAATTCGGATAGAAGATTTAATGAGATCTAACGTGAATCTACAGGGAAACAATACAGAAAAAAAACCAAAACAAAGGACAGATGAACATTGGCAAAGGAAACTGACTTGTGATGTGAGGTTGGGAGTGAGCATGGGATGACAATGCATATAACTGGGGTTCCTGTTCTCCTTAGTGTAAACCCAAATATGTACTAATCTGTACTTTTAGTAGACCACAGGTTGGATTTACGTGCATTGACCAATTCAGGAAGGCGGGTTGACCTTCCGGATGGTTGGCAAGAGCGCTCACGATGGATGGTTTGAAGAAAAAGGAAGGAAAGAGAAAAATGATGCACTTCAAGTGCAGGATAGCCGCAGTGCTGGCAGTGGCAATGCTTGCCACATGGTCAGGGAAAAACTCACACCCCAATTACTTCCCAACGGAGCCTCGTCCGTAAACTGCCCCACACCCAAAAGGGTAGCTTCGGGGAGCTGGCAGGTGCTTCCTGCGGTCCACGCTTGGCAGTGAGGCAGGGAAGTTTGGTGTGTCCCAGCCTCCACCCCGTCGTGGTGAGAGGTGGGGCTCCCGGGCTGGGCCAGATCTTCGGCAGTTTGAACAATGAGAGTGAGAGAGCGCAAGCGAAAACGAGATCACAGGACAAAGGAGCTTCAGCCTTTTATCCGCTTCAGAGAGTGAGGCCGGCCCCTTTTGACCAAATGGAAGGCAGACCGTGCCTCTAGAATCGCATTTAATTTTAGGATAATTTGTGGTTTAAAATCAGTGGAAAGAAATATTAATTATTGGATTTAAGATACCAAGACCATTGTCCATCTTTGTGTTAAATATATTATAGAAGTTATCATTTATTTGCTTAGCTTGCATTAGTATAATGGACAATTTTAGATGTTTCGCCTTCAAAAAGAAGACTCAGCATCATCCATGGTTAGGGCGCCTGGACCAAGGACGTGATCGGATGTGGTCGGGTCGTGACAGGTGTTGGTCCAATATTATGTGTTGTGTCTTATTGCTTAGAATACTATGTCTGGGAAAAACCCTCTTATTATCAAATATTTTGTGTTGTGGTTTATTACTTAGAATATTATCAAATATTTTGTGTTGTGTCTTATTGCTTAGAACATTATGATTTGTAAATCCCTCCTATTTCAAATAAATGCAGGAGCGAGGGGGGAGATTGTTGAGAGCGTGTTGAGAGACTGTGATCTGAACAATCTCCCATACGCCCTCCTCATGAGAAAAAGAAACCAGCGTCTTCATTCCTTTTGTGTCTATTATAATGTTGGGTAAGATAAATCTAACACTTTGCATTGTCACGTGCCCATCCTCTTTAATCCCTGTAACGAAATGTATGTAGTTGTTGAGAACACTGTAATATTTGCAATGTGGCATTTGTGTGGTGTGGGGTGAAATATTTCATCCGCTTCAGTTGACAAACAGATTTGACATCAGAGATTCAAATTAGCAGAAAGACAGTCAATAGTGGCATTCATGTAAAGTTCTTAAAATATTATATCACGTTCAAGTCCAGTGAAGATTGTGATTAGTTAATCCAGGGTTGCAGTGTCTTTCCACTACCTGTGGGTGTCGCTTGTGCCCCGTCCATTGTTCCAGCCCGGGTGGGCATGTGTCACAGAACACAGCAGGAAAGAGAAATCTTTGTTAGTGAGCCTCTTCAGGCTGGCTGGGGTGGAAGTTAATTAATCTGACGTCCGGGTACGAAACCAGTTGTCTGTGTCTCGGCTTTGATGCTACTGGCTTGTAATTCATTTAGCGTCTGTGTGCAATGTGAAATCTCACATTGCACACATGGTCGTCTCCCTCGGTGGGGGAGCGGCGACAGCGGTGCCGCTTGGTCTGGAGTTTTGGGGTCACGGTGCCATCGGGTGAGAGCATGTCCGTTACATATACCCCCTTCGTCGGCTTGATCCGGCTCGATGGCGGCTCGAGGCGACGTCTCTTTGGAAGATGGCACAGGTTGGCAGGAACACACACAGCAACGCCGTCACCAAAGTACAACATTAGTGCATATCACCACCCCTATGGCTATGACAGTTGTTCATGGCAACTTCTTACTTAAGGTGTGCCTATATGTGCATATAGGTGTCGGTGTGTGGTTAGATGTGCGAATGTGTGTGCATTGTGATGGCAGTGAGACCAGTAATTCGGGGCAGGGGTGAAGCTAAAACTAAAACTAAGGGTAAACATTAACTAGGTGTAGAGTTCTCAGTAAAAGTCAAACAAAAACAATAAAAACAGGGGGAGAGACTAAACACAGCTCTATGAAGGAGAAAGAAAGCGAAAGAAGAGGTAACAAGCTTCTACTTAGCACACAGGGGGCACAGCAGTCAGGTTTAGAACAAGACTCAATCAAAGAGGGGGAAGGTGCCAAGTAGAGGTTCTAATCTTGAGGACAGCTGAATCATAGTCAATATTCAAAAGGGGGTATAGAGGTCCGGTGGGGGGGGGGGGCAGTTTAGGTTAAGGAGGACCTCCTCCCCTATCTGTATGGGTTAGGTTCTGGTTCAGTCGTTCTTTTCCTACTGAAAATTTGGGATCACGTTTTTGAGCACTGGGTCAGAAGACCCTGCAAATTCTGAGTCTTTTGATGGAGCAGGTCGGCGATGCCGCAAGTCATGACTGACTGACCAAAGCAATTAAGATGCTATCTGCGGCGGACCAGGAGTGCATGAGCAGGAGTTCGGGTGTTCTGACCTCAGTGCTAATGGCGCGCAGGGTGTTGTCAATGTGGGTGATGTCAGCCACCTGAGTTCCTTAAAACTGAATCTGTTTGTGTCTTAGGATCAACCTCCAATTTGTACTGCCCGAAAAAGTTAGAAATCTCGATTTCGCTCTCATAATTGTCGGCTGGCAGGTGGTAGAGGGCGACGTCCTCATTATGCAAAATGACATCTTTGGGGACGTCGAGCCACATAGTTTGATTTGGCAGGGCAATTCTTGTCGTGGTGTCGTGGCGGTCGTAACTCAGCGTTGCGCTCAGGGCTGGCGTGTTGAGGAACCATTTGGACCCAACAATTTCCACGTGAGTAGTAGTAACCTGGTAGCGAGGTGTAGCTTCTGCTCTCCATCACGACCCTATCCTTCATGGGCTTCAGGCCACAAATCCCATCCACTACATCTCGGATGAAGGGCTTACTGGGACACAGTTTTGTGAGAATGCACATGTGCAAATTTGGCGCCAGATACAGATCAGGATTACTATCATGATAGGCGACTATCGCGGGAGTACTGACTCTGACGTAAGTGTTGCCCTGCCAGATGCCAACATTAATTACGTCTTTTAGGCGAGAGATGTTGCGGGAGTCGATAATTGGAAGAGTAGCAAAGAAGCCTATTTCTCGGAACTCAGGGTTGACATACAAGACAGTGGAACTCCCGACAGAAAAAAAGCATACTGGGTTTGGACAGGGCTAATGGGGCTTGCTCGAGCTTTAGAAAGGATGCGTTCGACTAAGATTAGGGGTACCAAGTATGGAGGAATTCTACCCATTGCTAAGTTTTCTATGGATGAAGAGAGTTCACGTAGCATGTCATTCATTAATGTGGTAACAATCTGTGTGTGAACATAATCCTTTCGGAGCAGCGACAACAGAGAGGTTATGATCTGCCTATTTCGGTTAAGGGTTGCACTGCGAGCGTCGAGAACTAAGATGGCTACTCTTAGTGTGTTGCTTAGCGACCAGGAACTGGTGACTTCTTTAGCCATGCGTTATCGTGTGGTGGGGATTTCGAACTGGAAGCCCCGAGGTTGTGTCTCGATGGTGCTAAGGCTACAAGCGTCACCGGTGGGGCGCTGCAGATACCTGTTGTTTCGGTCGTTATGTTTTGGTTTGCGGCAGAGTAGCCCGTTCGGTTTCACCGGTGTCTCGGTCGGGTATCTGCGCTGGCGGACTTGGTATAGTCCTTGGTGTAGCAAGGATGTTGTCACAGAGGTTGGACCTGCTTGACCTGTCCGGTCTCAATGTTTTGTCCATCCTCCGTTTCGTGCATGTTGTATTGTGGGCGGATGCCCGTGTGATGCCCCCCCACCCCCTTTTGCTACGTGAGTCCATGAATGGCTGTGAAGTGCGCTTCACGGAGGCGTAATAACAAAAGCCCACGATCATGAAAATGAGCAGGTACAAAGCCAAGGAGAAACCGGAGTCAAGCTTGCGCAGCCTGCAGGAAGGAAGAATTGAAGGAGTGCCGGTCAAGGCGAGCCACAGAAAGATCAAATGAAAAGCAGGCAACTTCGGCGCCACGAGGAACGTAGAACAGAAGAGGAAGGTTCTGAACCAGCACAGAAGGAGGCATTCATCACTAGTGGTTGCTGCAGGTGCAATAGAAGAGCCGGATCCCAGGCATTGTCTGAGGGAGCAAAAGGTGGGTAGGGTGGATAAAATGGCACAGAGGTGCACTTTGCAAGGTCCAGAGAAGCAGGCCATGGGAAGTCAGAGGTCTCTAAGAAGAGACAAAACCCAAATGTCCCATGCTGTTGAAGCCATGCATGTGTGAAAATCACGAAAGAAGCAAGATGACCAGCAACAATCGAAGCTTTTACTATCACTTCGTCTTCGCTCAAAACTTCGCAAGCGTCAGGGACGGTTTGTCCTGACTTTAATGGTTTAAAAACACTGTTAGCGGAGTTGCTATTAGCGCGCGACCACAAAACACTGTTAATGGTGTCAACTTGAATGGCCAGTCAGACAAGTACATCCGCGCCAAAATAATTTTTATGCGGCAACTTGCGGACTACTAGGAAGCAGTGAGTTAACGAGCGATGGTTCCATTGCAGGTTCAGGGCGTATACGCCCCTTCCAGTGACGGCAGATGGCGGCATGGTATTAACGGGAAAAGTGAAACGTTTTCAGCGTTAATTGAAGTTCAATGCTTAAGTCGTAGGGTTGAGAAGTTGCCGATTTGTCCGCCCACAAGGCCAGGGTGACGTCATCCGTCGGGCAGTCATGCAAATTAATCCCACCAGCAACATTGGGGCAGCAGCGCTGTCAGGTTCAAACAACCTCGAACATTTAATAAACAAACAAAGAAGGAAGACAAGAGATATTTTTTATACTCGCGAGGAGAGCGATTAAGAGTTGTTCGCAGTTTACCAACTCCTACCGTTCTGAACAAACTCTGTCGCTTCCTCTCTTTTTATTTTCTTAGGGCGGTTCCTAGTTACACAGCTGTTGCTGCTATAAAGCTGGGGGAGCACATAGCAGCAATGTGTAACCAGACTCACAGACAACTTCAATACACATGATACAATCAACATACTGCTAAATGCATGCTTTGAAAATACTATAAAAGTAAATATGGGATAACAAATGTACTTTTATTCTTACAAGCGCTCTTCGTGCGGTAGTTGGACAAGATGGAAGCGAAACGTGTCAAGTTCTCTAAGTCAGTTCAGCGTTGGCAAGGTGGCTGCAGGGGACTTGGCGATGTCGTCAATGGGGGTGTTGTCACTTGAAGGAAATCCGGCCTGACAGGTCGCCGTCCTCCGAGTGGTCAAACACCAGGCACCGGTCTGAGGACAGTTCACGAGTTGGTGGTGGTTACGCCTGTTCCACCTGCGGCCACAGCTGAAGATTTTTGCCATCAATTGGTAGCTCCAAGCGGCAGAGCAGGTCTTGGCCGATGAGAGGGGATGGATTCAATTGGAGACACGTAGACCAGATGGACTTTCGTCATAGGGCCAATTGTCCAGTGGAGCATAGTTAAGGTGTTTAGCTCGGTGTTAGTCACTGAAAATGTGCAGATAGTTAGTGCGCAGCGTTGCAGTTGAAGGTTGCGGCCACTGGCTTGTAGCAATGTCAGAAGTTGATTGAACACGACGTGGGACATAACTGTGATGTCTGCCGCGGGGTGAATCAGAGCTTCGCGGACAAGTTCAAGTGTGATGGTTAAATACAACTTTCGAGCAGTACCTTTAGTTTAGTCACTTCAATTTACATGGAGGTTGGCAGTTCTGCTGTTGTCTGTTTTATCAGGTATGTTTTGTTAAATTTGTGGTTTATTTTGTATAAGGATTTTACTGCATAGTCACGGGCCCCTTTTGTACAATCCTCCGGTGGGAGAGGAGCTCGAGTGGACAGTACAATTTACATGGAGGTTGTGCTGTTGTCTATTTTATCAGAATCACTGGAGATCGTCTCCAAAAAGATCCTGGTGTCACAGGATCATTAAACCAACACAACGCAGAAGTACACTGGTCACATATATTTGACGATCTTTACTGTCTGAACTTTGGACATTTAGTTCCCCATTCTTTTGTCAACAAATTGAACTCTGACCTAAGGTATGGGTGATTCATTGTTCTATTATGTCTCAGCACGCATCAGTAATGCTTACAATATGCAGGTGATTTTTGTAATACCTCGCAAGCTGTTGTATGTTTTCCTTTTTTTTCTTCTTCTTTTATATCCATCCATCCATTTTCTGAGCCGCTTCTCCTCACTTGGGTCGCGGGCATGCTGGAGCCTATCCCAGCTGTCATGGGGCAGGAGGCGGGGTACACCCTGAACTGGTTGCCAGCCAATCGCAGGGCACATAGAAACAAACAACCATTCGCACTCACAGTCATGCCTACGGGCAATTTAGAGTCTCCAATTTATGCATGTTTTTGGGATGTGGGAGGAAACCGGAGTGCCCAGAGAAAACCCACGCAGGCACGGGGAGAACATGCAAACTCCACACAGGCGGGGCCAGGGATTGAACCCGGGTCCTCAGAACTGTGAGGCTGACGCTCTAACCAGTCGGCCACCGTGCCGCTCTTCTTTTATATACACCTAATAATCTGCTTTGTAGGTACCATGTCAAACACTCAAGTAGTTGTGCTTTTGCATTAAAAGTGTTAAAATATCCTTTGTCACAAATTGTTGGGAGCCTTCATGGCCAAGACCACATACATTTGTGCAACAAACGTCTTGTAGCGTAATGTTTAGCCTGTAGCCAACCTCAGAGGGAGAGTTAAGTATAGGCTGTAACGGATTAACCAGATGGCACCCAGCAACCCCCAATCTCATGCTGTTCCGCATACCTGCCTGGGTGTCCCTCTGAGCCCGTCTGCGTACACAAGACATCTAAGGAAAGCCCGGTCCACTTATCAAAGGAGAAGCACGGGAGACTTAGCTTCTCACACGGATGCTAAATGAATTACCAGCTAGTCTGAAGGAGCTCAGCAAAGCTGAGGCACAGACAACTGGTTTCTCACTTGGACGCTAAGTTAATTAACAGTCACCCCAGCCAGCCTGAAGAGTCTCACCAACAAAGACTTATTTTTTTGGGACACTGGCTTGATGACCATGTAGCATATATTGGATGAAAAATTGTATTAATTTAGGAGAAAAGAATAAGATGGAAGCGACGCCTAATTTTAAATTTAATCGTTAAAATCAAACAAATTTTATCTAGTAAAGGGGAACCACGTCACTTTTTATGTGGATAAAATTTAGGGAAAGTGACGAGAAACCTATTTATCAGTCTCATAATCTGAAGGTTACTACCCTTTGAAATTGAAATTGAGTTCTAGATGACAGAGGTTTACTTAAAGTCAGAACACACAAAATATGACCAAGAGTGGAATTTTATAGTATATTTAATGACATCTCAGAATCAGAATCATCTTTATTTGCCAAGTATGTCCAAAAAACACACAAGGAATTTGTCTCCGGTAGTTGGAGCCGCTGTAGTACGACAACAGACAGACAATTGACAGAGAACACTTTTGAGACATAAAGACATTGACAAAAAAAAAAAAACAGTCACTGAGCAATAAAGGGTTGTTAGTTATCTGGTAATGGCGGGACATTTTTTTTTTTGACAATTGTGCAAAAAGATGCAGAGTCCTCTATCACTTAGAGCAATTCGAATGACTAATATTGCAATAGTCCGGTGCAAGGACCATTGTGCAAAGGGCGCCAAGACCTCAAGGAGTGTATGCGGTTTTGTTGGATCTATCTCGCCCAACACCTATAAAAATAGACACAAAGGAATGAAGACGCTGGTTTCTTTTTGCTCATGAGGAGAACATGTGGGAGATTGTTCAGTTACATTCTCCTATCACACTCTGAATAATCTCTTCCGTTGCTCCTGTATTTATTTCTTTTAGGGAGGAATCTAAGTTACAAAACATGTCATACTAAGGGGAGGGAGTCAAGGTGAAGATATGAGATTAACACCTGGCTATGTGTCCTTGGTCAAGGTGTCCTTTCCTGTTGATTCCTGCCGAGTCCTTTTCTTGAGGGCGAGACATCTTCCTCCCCCACACGGTCAGCAAGCAACCATCAAAATCGTCCACAATACCAATGCAAGCCAGCAAATAAATGATAACTTTGTACAATTTATCTAACATTTCCCTCCTGTTTATCATGTATTTTCACAAATTCTCATATCATCTTACAGTCACTTCATTTCGATTTTTTAACTGCAGAATCATTTTTATGAAACAAATACATTTACACTCAGAGTAAACTTGTCATACATGAATGTTGTAGTTTAAACATCGTAATCACCTGGATCAGGAAACAAATCAGGTAAAGCAACATCATCATCATCATCGTCATTATCAACAACCAGTAAAAGATACATCTGCTCCATATGGTTCTCCATGGGGGTAATTGCTGTGGTGATTAATCTACTGATTAAAGCCCGAATGCATGGGATACAACAACATCCACGCAATGTCAGAATGGCTGTAAAAACAGCAATTGATATAAATATTGATGAAATTAGGGTTTTGTATTTACCAAAAACGTCCATCCAGCTGTCCCACAAGGAGGTGTCTACACCAGAGAATTCCTTCATCTTGTGATTGAGGGTCCGTAGACCATCGATGGCTCTGGTCAAGCTGCCATCTGAAGCAGTATTGTTTGGAATGTATGTACAACATTGTTCTCCAAACATACCGCAAAGACCTCCCTTTCTTGCGAGGAGGATGTCGACAGGTATGCGGTTTTGGAACATCATTAAAGAGGTAACCTTGAGCTGCTCATGCACAGCTTCCAACCCACTCTGAGTCAAATTTCCTAATCTCTGTACATTGAAGTGGATATAGTTTATCCCATCAACATTTTTATTAATCGTACACCACCAGCATATGAGGGACTCAAATCCTCCTGCAACTTGGTCAGCTAATTTGTATTGATTAGGAACCCCACGAGGAACACTTATGGCGTCGATGTATGTTGGATCATTTTGCCCCTGCCAGGACAAATCTCTTTTTTGTCTATGTTCTAGATTTGACAACAACATTGGTGCTTTTTCCATTAAATCTTGAACAGGCATAGGGTATACTGACACAGGCAATATCAAAGTGACAATAGCGCACAATCCAGATACATCTTTAGGTAATCTATCAAACAGTCTATCATCTCCACACCACCACCAGATGTCGCTCCGTGATACTGGCATAAACTTTGGTCCTACTTTTAAGGTTACTTTACACTGTGTGTCGTTCAGTGGTCCTAATTTCTTGCCTTTACTAATCATGTTTATATAAGTAAAATTACTCGGTGCTACTAAAGTGCTACTTTACAGTGTGTTAAATGAACCCACGTGTTTCGTTCTTCTATTTTTTAGAGCTGTAAAGTGTCGATGTATCTGTGCCACCATCCCTTCGGTTGAGAAATGTGACACACCATGGCTCAATATAGCAGCCCATTTGAATATGTTTTTGGAAGTATTTATTTCCCTTCTGTGCTAATGTAAATTTCATTTTGTAGTTTTTCACCTTCTTTTTCCCAATAATTGCGTTCTTGTTGTGGACTTTGTTGTTGCATGTCTTTTAGTGTTTGGTCATCTAAGGTTTGTTCTTCAATTTGTTATTTTAAACCTAAAAATGGTTTAGGTTTCGCGGTTTTGTCAGCAAATGCGTTTCCTTGAGAAACCTTGTCAGTGCCAGATATATGTGCAAAACATTTACAAATTGCCACTTTTCGTGGAATATTGCGCAAACACGTGAACTGTGGAATACGTATATTGGCTATCAGTATAGATTGTAACATCTTTATCATTAGTTTGCATGCCTCGGTTAATGCTACTAATTCAGCAGCTTGGGCAGAGTAATGTGACGGTAGTGACTCAGCTTTTAGCACAGTGGTATCAGTTACCACCGCGTATCCTGTTCTTGTCTTCCCTAGTTCATCTTTTTTTGAAGAACCATCTACATATAGAACCTGTCCGTCACTTAACGGTTGCTCTTTCAAATCACCTCTACATTTAGGAGTTTGTTCAGCCAATTCCTGACAATCATGCTGCGTGCCTTCATCAGGTAAGGGTATTAATGTGGCTGGATTTAAGGTTGTGCATCGCTCAACAGTCAAATGTGGTTGTGACAGCAAGATGGCCATGCAAGATAAATGTTTTGCAGGTGATAAAAACGCCATATTCGTTTGCAATAGGGGAGCAGACACTGTATGTGGGACCTTAAGAGTTAATGGATGAAATAACACAATTGTGGAACTGCTCTCCACTGCCATTGAGGCTGCCACAACTGCTCTGACACAATGCGGTAATGCACACGTCACGCTGTCCAATTTAGTCAAAAAAATAAGCTATTGGTCTTAGCTTATCACCGTATTGTTGTGTAAGTACGGAGGTCATGTCATAGCTTTTACCATTGTAGTATATGTCAGGTTCAAGACACCTAAAACACTTGTAAAAAACAAGACAGACACCGAGGCAGTTCAGTTTACAGACTTGCAAGGAGAAACGGACGAGAGTGTGTTTAGTTACATTCTCTATACCGCTCTGAGTTCACTCTGTCCGTCCCCTCTCTTTTTATTTCCTTTGAGCAGGTCCTAGTTACACAGCTGTTGCTGCTATAAATTTGGGGGAGCACATAGCAGCATCGTAAACAATCACAATCACATAAACAAACACATCTCTTTGTGGAGATGTGTTCTTCCTCAGGGTTGATTGCTTCAACCTTTGACTTCTGACCGCAAAATGTTCCAGCCGCTATCTTTGTGATGAGGGCCCAGTCCTCTTCACAGATAACGTCAACTTTTATGATACAATCAACATACTGCTAAATGCATGCTTTGAAAATACTATAAGAGTAAATATGGGATAACAATGTACTTTTATTCTAACATTTCCCTCCTGTTTATCACATATTTGCTCAAATTCTCATATCACCATACATCAGTCACTTCAGTAAGATTTTTTTTACTGTAAGATCATTTTTATGAATACACATACATTTACTCTCAGAGGCAATGTTAATCTTTATTCCTAGCCACCTGGATCTAGAAGTAAATCACGCAGGTCATAATGCACGTCATTATCATCATTACTGTCACTACCTTCAGAGTCAGGACCAAGTAAAGGATACATTTGAGCCATCCGGGGTTCCATGGGTGAGATTGCTGTTGTTATCAATCTATTAATGAGAGAACACAGGCAAGGAATACAACAACAGCCACACAAGGTCTAAATTGCTGTAAAAACAGCAATTGTTACCAAAATTTACGACACCACTGCTTTGTATTTTCCAAAGGCATTCATCCAGGAGTTCCACATGGAGGTGTCAACACCATTTTACCATTAAGGGTTCGGAGTCCCTCTCTGGCCTTGGTGAGACTGCCATCCGTAGCTGTGTGTTGGGAATGTGCAGTATTGTCCTCCTGAACATACCACATACTCCTCCTCTCTCAGCCAACATGTCAACAGCTACCCTGTTTTGGAATGCCATAAGTGATGTGCAGCTTCAAACCTACTCTGTGTCCAATTGCCCAATTTTTTTATTTTTTTTTTTACATTGTAATGGATGTAGTTGATTCTGTCTACGTTTTTGTTGGTTGTGCACCACCAACAGATTGAGGACTCAAATCCTGCAGCTATTTGATACTCAAATTTGTACTCACTTGAAACACCATGGGGAACAGCAACGGCGTCAATGTATGTTGGACCATTTTGGTCCTGCCAATCTGCTACTCTTTTCTCTGACGTCGCCAATGTTCTGGCATGACAGTAGATAACCTAGCTGTTAACTCTTATACAGACATAGGATGTGCTGATACCGGTAACAACAAGTTCACTAGAGCACAGAGACCTGTTACATTCTTTTGCAATTTATCAAATAGTCTAGCATCTCCACACCACCACCAGATGTTCCCTCTTCTCTACGGATTGAAGTTAATTTCTACCAATATTGATACTGTAGGAACCTGAATTTTATAATCACCTATTACTCTCGAGGTTCCGTGAGTGTTCGTTTTCCTGAAAGAGCTACAATTTTAACGACGCATTCAAATTCAACCAATTTATACCTAACAGAGGAGTCTATACATTTTACAGAGCTCTGGGTCCGCAGCTACGCTTATCCTTGCCTTCTGCAAAGACAGCGCAGACTGAACAAAGCTATCTGTTCTTGTATGGAATCGTTGTCATCTGATTTGTCCATGGTTCCCATCTGACGTCCTCATTGTCCTGTAGAATGATGACCATTTGCCGCTGGCTCCAGGTGCCACTTCCTCTCCGACATCTGTCCTTCATGGTCTTCACATGTAGCCTGGTGGGGGCTTTCCTGCAATAAACTCCCACACCCTTATCTGATTTCCACTTTATACTGTACTGCAATAAACACCCTTGTTTACTCCCAGACCTTTTGTGGAAAACAGGTTTGTGCTTATCAACTCTAGTCACAGGAAACACGCTGTCCCAACACATACATGTAATTCCTAGGATTAGTATTATTCACAACATCAATGACACAATTTTGCGGAATGACGGCTGGTATTCTCTGTAATAATGGACTAGGGCCCATGCACACTACACAGTCCTTGTGTGTCAGATTAGCATCTTGTTCTACCATAAGCAACCAATTATTATTCTGTCCTGAAACTCCTGTAATGGACTGAATTTTCCAATCAAAATCACTTTGTGATATTTGTTTTACTACCACCCTTGCTTGGTTGGTGTACTGACTTACTTGGGGGTTCTCTAATAGATAGTTTTGTTTTCGCAAATTATTATTGGGAAATAGGGGTCTGTTCTAGTAGAATACGCCCACAAGAGAAAACCCCAACAGGATGTATTGAAACCAGCCGCGTCAGATGGTCTAAGAGGGTCACTTCCCATGGTTACTTTCATATTTAACATTGATCCTTGTTTTCCAAGTGTTATCTTTTTATGAAAGTATTTTGCCTCGTGACTTTGTCCTATGGACCAATAGTCACCCTCTTGGGTATTAATTAGAGAATTCCAACTCAATCTAATACATGTCCTGTAAAGTACCTCCAATACGTCTCATAATCTTTTCCAGTTCTCTGTTTGGTGTTTGCAAATCCCTTTAAATTAGTAATTTGGAAGCCTCAATTTAGTTGTTGTGTTTGGTGCTATGGTTACCCTAATTGAATTATTATATGCCCATGAGACTATCCAGGGAATGACAGGAATTGGTGTTCCTGACTGTCCGCTACTATGTCTAACCCTATGTAAGAGTAAGGGTTTAGTGGTTACTTTATGGTCCGCTCGTTTAACCTTGGGTGATTCCCACAAATACCATACTAACACAAAAATCTAAATAACAGATAGCGTTGACATCCAACACCCCGTAGCTGATTTTAAACACTTACGGGTCATTCTGGTTAAAATATCTCCTCTACCTTAGTTTGGTGTCTTATAAAATCTTCACTGACTTTCAGGTCTTCCCAGATTCTAAACGTCTGAGACCACCCTATTATCAGACTTTTGCTCACCTCCCTTGTCGGAGTTTTCAACCAAAATGACCTTTTTGGTTGTCAAATGAATCAAAGTTGACCTCTGCTATCTTTACAGCTGTGGGGGTTGTCAACAATACTTGAAATGGGCCTTAATTTAGTCATTGTTTTTCTAACATTTACCGCATGTAGTCTGCTAAATTAGCTTCATCATTTGTTTCCCATGGCTTCTTAAATTGAAGTAGTTTATAAAGCCTTCCAAACAATGTTTCATAGGCTGTTATTCCTGAAATACTTGTTTTTATATACAGCTTTACTAATTCCAAACACTGTGTCCACGGTCTTCCTGTTTCTTCAATGCACTTTTTTAGTCTGTTTTTTTTTCTCCATTCATCATTTCCACTAATCCAGCGCTTTGAGGATGGTAAGCACAATGATTCTTAATATCAATGTGAAACATTACTCCTATCTTTTTCACAATTTGGTTAACAAAATGGGTAACGTTATCACTGTATATTTTTTCAGGAATATCATATCTTGGAATGATATCCTTATAAAGTGCTTTTTCCACTGTCAATGTGTCTGGATATTTGGTTAGGAAGATTTCTATCCATTTTGAAAAGGCGTCTATGATGACCAAACAATATTTTTTCCTCACTTTGGTTTAATTCAACAAAGTCCATATGGATAATTTGAAACGGGTATTGAGGTGCAGGAAATTTTCCTCTCCTGGGCCTCAAATTGCCTTGTGGATTATGCCTAGCACAAATCATACATGCTCTAAAAAAGTTTTTTGAATAAGAATTAAAGCCATAGGTTGTATATCTGTCTTACCATCCCTCCTGTTGAGACGTGTTGAACCATGGCTCAATACTGCTGCCCATTTATATAAGTTTTTTGGTAAGACACGTTTACCTTCAGGTCCTATATACATGTTGTTTTCAATTCTTACATTATTTTTAAGCCACTGTTCTTTTTCTTTCAGTGGGCTTTGTTCTTGCATATCTTTCAAAGTGTTTTCCCTAGTTAATTTTTCTTAGATGAGCCATCTACAAATAGGACATCTCCTTTTTCTAAGGGCTGATCTTTCAGGTCACTTCTGCTTTTGGCTGTTGTTTCTGCTAACTCTTGACAATCATGTTTTATTTCACAAAAAGCTTTTTCTGCTTCATCAATCCACTTTGAGGGTGATGTCATTTTGAGGTCTTCCTCATACATCATATTACTCAGGTGCGCAATGATTTCCGCATAATTTTTGAAACTCAGATTCTACAATAATTTGTTATCTTCTATTGCTCACACGTCTGTCCTGCAGCTGCCTTTTTTTATTAAGGCTTGAGTAGGTGTTATCACATTCCACGGCCTTTTAAGGAGGTGGTCAATGCCTAGAGGTGTGGGGGCTTTATTGCCTTGTGGCAATCTAGTAAGAGTGTATCCCCATCCTCCAAATGCAAACCAAAACTGACCATGCCCATCTATGGGTACAGAAAACAATGCATTGCTGATATCTACTACAGTAAAGACTGTAGCATCTGTCCTGAGTGTATTCAACAAAGTGTAAAGGTCAGGCACACATGGAGCTCTTTGAATTTACTGCATTTTTTACCGCTTGTAAGTCTTGCACCATGCCGCTTCCTACAGATTGTGGCACTTTCTTTAGTGGGAATATTGGAGTGCTGCATGTCGAGTTATCATATTTTACTATAACTCCAGCAGCAATCAAATCTTCAATTACTGGTTTGATGCCTTCGTATGCATCCTGTTTCAATGGATATTGTCTCACACATCATCTGTATTCAGTTTTTTGCCTAATTTGTACTTCCTTCAACAAATCTTCCTCATCCTCAGTGAACATTAAGTCTCATTTTTGCTGAGAATATAGGTGTATCCCTTCTTGTGCCTGAATTGTCCAAAATAGTACCTTTCTTTCTATTCCTGTTGAGGCACTTATTTCTGTATTGTTTGAAAAGGTAACCCAATCAGTTGCTCTCTCACCTTGTTCAACTATTCTCCCTAAGTCTTTCCATTTTTTATGTCTATTATTTATTTATTTTTTTCTTTTGTACAAAAAGATGTGGGGTGGAGTCCACATTCTAAACAGTGCTTCCATCTCTTCATTTAATGTTACTCTTGCAACTGCTGTACTTTCTGTATCAGTGTATAAATAAGTCACAGTGACTCTGGCTGGTGTTATTTTTGCCAATTTTCTCTCATATTCCACATCTGGACTAGGTGTCCCTTTTGTACCAGAGTGTAATATGCAAATCATTCTCTGACATTTTGTCTTGTAATTTGGGGATCATCTTTCTCCCTTCAGTCATTAATGCTGTTACTGTTTCTTTTATCTTTTATTATTTAATTTATGTATTTTTATTATTTATTTTAGCATGGAGGGCGTGATTTCGATACTCCTCCAAGGTGCCTGTAGGCAGGCCAATATAATGTTTGTTAACCCAGCTGCGAATTGCGTCTTTTAAACCTGCTTGGAGAGCATTCTTCAACTGCTGTTGAAATGGCTCATTTACATCTCCACCCTCCTGCAGGTCACTGTGAGTCTTGAATACAGTTGTCATTCTTACTCTGTATTCCTCAAAAAGGCTCATCATCCTTTTATTTTACTCTTGCTATTTCAGTGTAATTTGCACTCTGTCTGAAACGCTGGGTTGCTCTGTTAATTAATCCTTCTACCCGGTGTCCCAATTTACAACTATCATGGGCCAAAATCCCATTTGCATCTCTTGGATTCCATGGTCCTCTAATATTATGCCAATCTGGACCCATGGATCCACACTTGTTGGACTTCTGCATCATTTAAGTTATATGATCGTCTTAAAATTTTCCCAGTTCCTCAACAAACTGGTTTATGTCAGCTTTATGTGGTGTCAGTCCTTCTAATGTGGAGGCGGTGGTAATTTAGGATAAGGGGGGCAGTTACACCTCCCCCGTTTTCACTTACTCCTCCAACTCTCTCTTCTCCTCGACACTGATCCTGTCTCATCATCCTCCTTTCTATGGAACATTAATTGTTCTTTTTCCTTTTCTACATATTCTCTGTCTTTCTTTTCACATTCCTTTTCCTTTCTTATTTTGTCTACGTTCTCTTTCTGTTCTCTCTCTCAAATTCTCTTTCAGTATTCTGTTTCCTCAAAATCATTTTCCTTCATTTTTTAAGGTTTTTCTTTTTTTTTCTCTTTTTTTATATAATTGATTCCTGCAACGTGGCTATTTTTGTGTATTTAACCAATCATTAAAGCCGTGTTCAGTTATCCATGTGTCTAAATATTAAATTTTATCAGGATCCTGCTTTTTTCTTTTTTTTTTTAAATTTAATTTAATGAACTTCCAATCTTTACACTGCAGTGCATCCCTGAGTTTTATTGTACTACTTCCTTTCCCCATTTTAGAGAATTTGGTCCAGTTTGTCAACACCTAGGATGTTCTAAAAACTGGTTTCTTATCAGTGGGACAGCAACTCAAATTTTCTGTTGTGGTAATTCTCACTTCAACCTTTTCAGGTGGAGAATTCTTCCCTTCGCATCCACAAAGGTCTGCTGTTTTCAACCCCACTGTTTTGGTATGGAATGAAAAACCTAGTGGTTTCCCATTTCCCGTTTACACTCTCATTCAAACAGTTTTCATTCACACTGGCTCGTTAGAGGACTCCGCCATCCTATACGGAATTTAACTACGTCTGTCAACAGCTCGTTAGAGGACTCCGCCGTCCTATACGGAATTTAACTACGACGCCACGAAACTTTCCTAGTTTCTTTTCTTACCCGCCATTGACTACTATTCACAGGGTTTTTCTCAGGTTTCGCAAACCTTTTCCTTATTCATTAACCTTTTCCTTATTCATTCATACCTTTTTAAATGAAAACTCAACTCACCCCCGTCTGTCTTCTCAGAGTACCGTCAACCTTTGGATTCCAGCTGGCGGGCCGATTTCAGTCCCGGAAAGGGTTTTTTGGACTCACTTTAAATGGAGTCCGCCATGGCCATGGTCATTATACTGCAATCCACCCGCCCGCTGGATTTGTCGGGTATGTTGGCATCCGGCTTGAAGGACCATTTAAATGTCAGGTTCAAGACACCTAAAACACTTGTAAAAAACAAGACAGACACCGAGGCAGTTCAGTTTAGAGACTTGCAAGGAGAAATGGACGAGAGTGTGTTTAGTTACAGTCTCTATACCGCTCTGAGTTCACTCTGTCCGTCCCCTCTCTTTTTATTTCCTTTGGGCAGGTCCTAGTTACACAGCTGTTGCTGCTATAAATTTGGGGGAGCACATAGCAGCATCGTAAACAATCACATATATGACTCTTTGTGGAGATGTGCTCTTCCTCAGGGTTGATTGCTTCAACCTTTGACTTCTGACCGCAAAATGTTCCAGCCGCTATCTTTGTGATGAGGGCCCAGTCCTCTTCACAGACAACGTCAACTTTTATGATACAATCAACATACTGCTAAATGCATGCTTTGAAAATACTATAAGAGTAAATATGGGATAACAATGTACTTTTATTCTAACAGTATATTTTAACAGTAACACAATCCGAGTTCCTTTGCAAGGGACAAATGGTTGGAGACCTGTATTCACACCAACATCTTTTCTTTGTAATTCTACATCAAAGGATGTCCTTTAACCAGTTATATGTTTATTGGGGTTTCCTGCTCCTCCCTGACAGAAACCTGTCTGGGGTCTACAACAGGCGTCCCGGTCTTCAAAGAGGACTGTTTTACTCAAGAGATGCCAGCAGGCGGGTAGGGTTATTGCACGCCCCCAAAGTGCAACATGGAGGCCAGTTTAACACTCCAAATATGGTCATGAGGAGCACCATCCTTCCGGGTGCACTCAGGGAGGTGCTAATGCCACTCAGGGAGGTGCTAATGCCACGCCCAGGGCATGTACATTGTTCTGGCAATGTAAGCAGCTGTTATGACACTAAGGCTTGTTCAATAAATCGAATTACCCCAAACGCCAAGTGTCTCGAAGTCTTCATTCATTCCATGCCCGACGGACGTCGGAGTTCTCCCGGTTGACCTCCGACTCGGAACCACAGGCGAGAAAATCCACCCCAAAGTGGTGTCACGAACAGGATTCTTTGCTGCACTGCCGGGCGAGGGCGACGCGGAGCCACTTCAGATTTCATGCCGGCTAGAAGGTGAGTGTTTCCTCACTGTTTGAATCTGGCGGCCGCGTGCCGCTTGCGCAAGTGGCTGATGTGCTGCATTGAAATGCCGGGTGTGGGTGAGCGTGTGTATCTGTGTCGGCGGGGGTGTTTGAAGGCTTCGTCAAAATTATTTTGTTGTTTTTACTGGTATTAGAACCCGCGGAGGGGATGGCCCTCTTGTATGAATAAGACAGCTGGTTAATTTGTTGTTTTTACTGGTATTAGAACCCGTGGAGGGGCTGGCCCTCTTGTATGAATGAGACAGCTGGTTATTTAGTTATTTTTACTGGTATTAGAACCCGCGGAGGGGATGGCCCTCTTGTATGAATAAGACAGCTGGTTTTTTTTTTTTTTTTTACTGGTATTAGAACCTGCGGAGGGGATGGCCCTCTAAGCATGAAAAAGACACGTGGAATAAGTGTGTGTGATACGACTTAGTAATTGTGTACACAATATAAAGAAAACCCTAGAACTATAATAAATATAATTATATTAATATCTATGTAAACATCTATAAAGCGCTCTAAAGGGTACCCATTATCTTTATACAAATAATGTATAAGTATTGGGTGTATACATAGGTAGGCACGCGATATTCCGGATGATAAATTAAAATAATAGACAACGCGAGTGCCGGGCGGGTGTGATCACGTCAGGATTGCGTCGTGCTGTTCTATTTCCGGGTCAACGGAGCGGGCCAGTGTCCCCGGAGAAGCAGGCTCGACACGACCCCGGATGTTTTTGTTGGCATAAACGCTTCACTGTATGGATACAGGCGGCGGTTGAATTGGTGGGGTCACGCATGTGTTATGGTGCCGTTAAAACCTGAGCGAAGAGGACCGCTGCAAATCGAGGCGGTTCTGGCCCACTTCGGGCTGCACGCGGAGTTTGAATGAATGGCGTAAAAAGTGCTGGTTTGGATGGTATTGTATGAACATGAGGTGAAACGTAAGAAGTGGATGAGAATGTATTTTAGAGTGTTACGAGTGAATCACGAGGTGTGTAAGTGCGGGATTTTATTGAGTGTGTGCGGACGACGGGAGCAGCCAAATGTGGTCAACGGTGTGTATGGATGTGACTGGACATATAAAGGAGTTTTTGAAGGTCCGAAAGGGGGAATGCAAAAACAATAGTTAGGGTTTACAGAATTACTTTAATGTAGTGCCGAAGGGATTGACAGTAAAACGCACAGAAGTTTAATATCCGACTCGTGTGATGACAAGGACGTTAGAAAGTTTGTAAAGGGCTTTGCGGTGAGCTCAGTTTATTGAGAGTTATTGCTTAGAGAGCACTTGAGATGATAGAGGATCGTGAGAAGTAAAATAACTCTTACGGTGGCGCTGTTCTTGCTTGTTCCTTGAAGAAGAGCTTTGACATAGGTTGCAAAATAAAGAAAAATGTTAACTTGCGCGTCAGAGGGAGTCATTTTTCGGGTTACAGAGTGAAGACGGTAATGAAGGATAATAAAGCAGGTAATGAGGGAAAAGCGTGTGGAAATATAAAAGCACATTCGAGATTATATTAGGCCATCTACCAGTATATGCTACATGAAAATTTGGGAATATAAAGAAAGTCGGTAAGCATCGTCAGTAGACATACATAGAAATTCCTGTTTGTGGCAAACCGGATTAAGAAATTTACGCAAGGGACACCAGTCGGCTAAAGACCCCATTACAATATTAAATTGATACAGTGTAATGAATATTAATACAGTATAGTGAATGCAATCCTTTCCATTCACAGCAGTGGGCGGATATGTCAGGTTGAGTTGCTATTTACTTACGAAAGGGAGTGAGGGTGTGTATAATGACCAGCTACATACGACATAAAACCATGCCTAATTTGCATCGTGTACAAGGGAAATTATGAGGAGTACATGTCTTTGAGCATGACTACATTATTTGGTATGAGGGTTAATCTGTTTAATTGTCTCCCCAGATTCAGCATGAGAGCAGGGAGGACAAAGAGAATGTTTCCATCTGTCTGGCAAGTAAATTATACGGAGGTTTATATATTTGCATTCTGTCTCCTACGTCAGGCCGATACCATAATTTGGGGACAAGCGGAGAGCTACTTTTTGAGCAAAAGGGTAATAGTGAAGCACCATGTATAGATTAATAAATACAAGATAAGGCTTATTGAAGAAATAGCTGACGGAATAATCTGTGAAGTCCTGCTGTGCCCCAGAGCCCTAAAATCGCCGGGAACTTGCACTAAAGTGTTTACACAGGCATCCCAGCTAGGGGGCCAGCTTTACGACTGGTGCGTGTGCGAGGTTTACGATAGGCAGAGTTTACGCCTGTCATGGCCCTGTGTTTCAAGTTGTTTTTCTTTATGTTGCAGTGTCTGGGTGGGCGTGGACATCGGTGACGCACCTGTCATGCATTGTAATCATCAGCCTTTTTAGGGGGCACCGTGACAGTGTGTGGGCGTCGGAATATTCACTCGTTTTGCCCCGTGTTTGCCGCCGTTCTGACCGCTGTCCAAATTTAGGCTCAATATGATTATACCACACGGACCGTTTGTCGTGTCTCCCTGCGTTATCTGTTTTTGATTCTCTCTGGTTGTGAGTTCCTTTAGTTTTGTATGTCTCGCCATCACATGCTCTGCCATATAATTAAAATTGTTCGGACCTCTGACCTGGAGTCTATTTTGTGGGATCTGCCCTTACGGCATTGCCGATTCATGACAGAATATTCCGACCAGAAATGGATCCCACAAACTCCGACTCTTTTCGCCACGCGTTGGCAAATCAGGGACATTTGGTAGGTAGACACGAGACATCGTTACACGAGCTCAGGGAGGCAATTACGGCGTTAACGACCCATCTCAGTACACTGAGTTCTCGGGTTGATCAGGTGTGTGCACTTGGATTACCTCCGGTTCTGGCAAGAGCACCCGCCACCAACACGGTGGCCGCGGTGCCACCCGCCAGGGAAGCTTGTCTCCCAAATCCACCTCGTTATGCTGGGGAGCTCGGCGGCTGCGGTCAATTTATTTATCAATGTACCCTAGTATTTGACCAACAACCGGTCACGTATGCCCAGGATAAGACGAAGGTGGCTTTTATAATGAGTCTACTTACGGGTCAGGCGGCATCGTGGGCGATGGCGGTCAGCAGCGCCAACCCAGCGTTACGTTCCTCCTTCCCGGCATTCGTATTGTACTGAGGAGAGTTTTTGATCACCCCGTCAAGGGCAAGGAAGCCGGTAGTCGGTTGTTGGACCATTCCCAGGGGGACTTGTCAGTAGCCGAATACTCCATTTCGTTCCGCATCCTGGCAGCAGAGAGTGGATTCGACGATGTTGCATTGAGCGGCATTTTTCGTCGGGGACTCTGTCCTGCCGTCAAAGATGAGTTGGCGGCCCGGGACGAGACCACTAATTTGGAGGAGCTGATCGGACTAGCCATTAGACTGGACAATCGACTGAGGGAACGGCAGCGCGAGCGGGCGGATGAACGGCGCATTTTTTTTGAGTCCGCTTCCTCGGGACATTCTTCGTCCGCCATGGAAGACGGCGCCTGTGTTCCCCCATCCACCTCGGCGTCGACGAGGGAGCCGGCCCTGGCCCTGGAGGAGCCGATGCAACTCGGCGGGGGGCGACTGGCGGAGACGGAACGTCGGAGACGCATGAGAGCGGGGGCGTGTCTGTACTGCAGCCGACCAGGACACAAGGTATCCACCTGCATGGCAAGACCTTCACGGGGAAGTGACGCTACGCGTTCCAAGCAGAGCGGCCAGGTGGTGGTGACAGCACCTTCTGCCTCCAGAAAGAACGTCTCATCGTGTGAGTATTTTGATGAAGACTTGGTACCCGGTGAATTGAGAACTGGATCGAACAAGAGACTACAATTGACGGGCGAAGTATCGGGAATTTTTTGACTTGAGTTCGTTGTCACATTTCTGTATTATGTATTACTCGTGCACTCACTGTAGTTGTCTCGCCGTGCTGCACTATTTGCATATAGTGGCCACTCATGCCAGAGTAGCATCTGCTCCATTTGCACACTGATTGAGGAGTATCTGTAACATTTGCACAACCATTGTCCCAGATTATCGCAGTACTCGTCACTTTAAACCGCATACACTCCTTGAAGTCTCAGTGCCCTTTGCACAATGGTCATTGCACCGGACTATTGCGTTATTAGCCATTCCAACTGAGGACTCTGCATCTTTTTGCACAATTGTTGTTTGTTGTTGTTTTTTGTCAATGTCTTTATGTCTCCAAAGTGTTCTGTAAATTGACTGTCTGTTGTACTAGAGCGGCTCCAACTACCGGAGACAAATTCCTTGTGTGTTTTGGACATACTTGGCAAATAAAGATGATTCTGATTTGGCGGCAGTGTGAAGGTTTCCGCGTTAATTGACTCCGGAGCTGATGAGTGTTTTGTGGACTCCTGTGTGATAGAGACTCTAAATTGTCCACTGTACAGACTTAGCAAACCGAGAAAAGTTCTTGATTTGGATGGGCGTCTCCTGGTGGTTACAACACACATTACGGTAACCACATTGAATCGCGGCGATTTTTTGTAATGCCCTGTCAATCTGCTCCAGTTGTGCTGGGATTAACGTGGTTAAAACTTCATAATCCAGATATTAATTGGGATCAACTACAGATTGTGAATTGGAGCCTATTTTGTCATTCTCATTGTCTGCAGTCTGCCATGTTGACTACCACCCCCCGTGTTCAAGACGAGCACATCGATTTGGCTAAAGTACCGGCTGAGTACCATGATTTGCAACTAGTGTTCAGTAAGGATCGCGCCCAGTCTTTGCCTCCGCATCGTCCATACGACTGTTCCGTAGAGTTGATTCCCGAGGCTCCACTACCATGTGCGAGGCTGTATCAGATTTCCAAGCCTGAGCAAGAGGCATTAAATAATTATATTTCCACTTCGCTAGCTGCTGGGTTGATTCGTCCCTCATCTTCGCCAGTGGGCGGCGGATTTTTTTTTATCGATAAGAAGGACAGGACCCTGCGACCCTGTGTCGATTTCCGGGGTCTTAACGACATCACGATAAAAAATAAGTATCCTCTCCCGCTGTTGGACTCGGCGTTTGCCCCTTTACAGTCTGCAAAGGTGTTCACAAAATTAGATCTGCGAAATGCCTATCACCTGGTGCGGATGAAGGAGGGAGATGAGTGGAAGACTGCGTTCAATACTCCATTAGGTCATTTTGAGTACTTAGTCATGCCTTTTGGACTCACTAATGCACCCGCGGTGTTTCAGTGTCTTATTAATGATGTGCTCCGGGACATGATAAATGTATTCTGTTTTGTGTACTTGGACGACATCTTAATCTTTTCCCGTGATTTATGTGAACATCGCCAACATGTCCGCATGGTGTTGCAGCGCTTGATGGAAAACCATCTTTACGTCAAGGCTGAGAAGTGTGAGTTCCATATGGAGTCGGTACAGTTTTTGGGGTTCATTGTTGAGAAGGGCCAGCTTCGGGCCGATCCAGCCAAGATCCAGGCTGTGGTTGATTGGCCAACTCCAACGTCTAGGAACCAGTTGCAGAGGTTTTTGGGTTTTGCTAATTTTTATAGGCGATTTATCCGTGATTACAGCCTTAAAGTGGAACCTCTGACTAGACTTACTTCCAATAAGATACCATTTGTATGGACCCCTAAGGCAGAAGTGACTTTTGATCATATTAAACAATTGTTTGTGAAGGCTCCTGTGTTACATCATCCTAATCCTGACCTTCCTTTTGTTGTCGAGGTGGACGCATCTGATTCAGGTGTGGGGGCGCTCCTGTCCCATAGGTCCCCGGTCGACCAGAGGCTACACCCCTGCGCCTTCTTCTCTAGGCGCCTGAGCCCTGCAGAGGCCAATTACGATGTGGGAAATAGAGAGCTACTGGCCATTGTCCTGGCGCTGCAGGAGTGGAGGCATTGGCTGGAGGGTACGAGGGAACCTTTTCAAGTTTTCACCGACCACAAGAACCTGTCTTACCTCCGGACTAGTAAAAGACTCAACCCCCGTCAAGCACGTTGGGCCCTGTTCCTTACCCGTTTCGACTTCATCATCACTTACCGCCCTGGGTTGAAGAACGGCAAACCTGACGCCTTGTCTAGGCTGCATGGCCCGGCTGCTGTTCAGCCTGTTGTGGAGACCATTCTACCTGGGAAGCGGGTGGTGGGAGCGCTTCAGTGGGAGGTTGAGAAGAAGGTGGAGGAGGCGGGGAGGGACGTCCAGGCCCCGGGAGGTGTTCCTGATGGCAAATTGTTTGTTCCGGTCGTTTTACGTCCAGAGGTGTTGAAGTGGGGACACACTTCTAGAGTCGCTTGCCATCCTGGGGTCAGTCGGACACTTTTCCTCATTTCCCAACGGTTCTGGTGGCAGGGACTACGCAGGGACGTTAAAGAATATGTTTCGGCATGCTCAGTGTGTGCCCTTAGCAAGATGTCCCATCGTCCTCCAGCTGGTCTTCTTCGTCCACTGCCCATTCCTTCCCGCCCCTGGTCCCACGTCGCCTTGGACTTAATCACGGGCCTTCCGCTGTCTGGAGTCATCCTGTCATCCTCAGTGTTGTCGACAGATTTTCCAAGATGGCCCATTTCGTTGCTCTGCCGAAGCTGCCGTCCTCCTTCGAGACTGTTAAGCTCCTTGTCGACCATGTCTTCCGAGTTTATGGTATTCCTGCTGATCTGGTGTCTGACAGGGTGCCGCAGTTCGTTTCTCGGGTCTGGAGGTTGTTCTGCAAAGCGCTGGGGGCGTCCTCCAGTCGTTCATCCGGTTTCCACCCGCAGACCAACGGCCAGGCTGAGAGGGCGAATCAAGATGTGGAGGCTGCTCTTCGCTGTGTTTGCCATCAGCACCCCTCCTTGTGGTCTTCTCACCTGCCTTGGGTGGAATATGCGCATAACACCCTCGTTTGCTCTGCTACTGGACGGTCGCCATTCATGACTGCATACGGTTACCAGCCGCCGTTGTTCCCTTCTCAGGGGAGGGAGGTGGTCGTCCCGTCTGTACAGGTCCATCTCCGAAGGGCTCATCGGGTGTGGCGAGATGCAAGGGCGGCCTTGTCCCGTACTGAGGCTCGCAACAGGCAGTTAGCTGATCGTCATCGGATCTCAGCTCCTCCCTACCATCCTGGTGAGAAGGTCTGGTTGTCCACACGAGATTTGCATTTGGCCGGGGGTTCTAAAAAACTGGGTCCTCGGTATATTGGTCCTTTCGAAATTGACTCTGTTGTTAACCCGGTGGCAGTTAAACTTCGGCTCCCTCCCACCATGAAGGTTCACCCGGTATTCCATGTCTCCTTGCTCAAACCGGTTTCCTCCAGCCCCCTGTGTCCTCCAGCGGTGCCTCCTCCTCCTGCGTGGATGGTTGATGGTGAGCCAGTGTACACGGTGGGTGAACTATTGGATTCCAGAAGAAGGGGCAGGGGTGTGCAGTATTTGGTCGACTGGGAGGGTTACGGCCCTGAGGAGCGTTCCTGGGTTCCCCGCTCTTGGATCCTAGATCCGTCCCTTCTCCGGGCTTTCCACTCTCTCCACCCGCAGAAGCCGGGTGGTCCGCCAGGAGGCGTCCTTTGAGGGGGGGATTCTGTCATGGCCCTGTGTTTCAAGTTGTTTTTCTTTATGTTGCAGTGTCTGGGTGGGCGTGGACATCGGTGACGCACCTGTCATGCATTGTAATCATCAGCCTTTTTAGGGGGCACCGTGACAGTGTGTGGGCGTCGGAATATTCACTCTTTTTGCCCCGTGTTTGCCGCCGTTCTGACCGCTGTCCAGATTTAGGCTCAATATGATTATACCACACGGACCGTTTGTCGTGTCTCCCTGCGTTATCTGTTTTTGATTCTCTCTGGTTGTGAGTTCCTTTAGTTTTGTATGTCTCGCCATCACATGCTCTGCCATATAATTAAAATTGTTCGGACCTCTGACCTGGAGTCTATTTTGTGGGATCTGCCCTTACGGCATTGCCGATTCCTGACAACGCCTGAGCGTAAGGGACGGGGGTCAGGAAGGTTGCAAATCAGGGACAACTGTAAAATGGAGGACAAGAACAAAGGTTAGTTAGACTTAAAAATCTTCCACTAACTTAGTTGAACAAGCTAGAAAGTAAGCGGATATAAGCCAAACTTAGAAGCTATGACAGAAACGCCGTTTACTGAACAGGTGACTATGGGAGCCACGGTAGGGTTAGCGTGAACTTATTGACAAGTGAAAACCCAGTGTGTCCCCTCTCATATTCTGTTACAGCCGCTGGTTGGTCGCCGGTTTTGGCTTTGCCATGCGAGGGAAGTACATCCGCGACAGGATAACAGAGACTAAAGCAATGCTGTGCAGCCAGGAAGGGGGGCACAACTGTTATTATTTGTCACGAGGGTCTGAGAGAGACTCTTCAACCTGATGATTGCATCTATATGAAGGATGTTTCTCATGACAGAAAGAGAGCCAAGGAAAGGACTTTGTGGTGGAGACGGTGAAAGCTGGAAAGACAAAGAGCAGCTGAAAGGTCCTGTGTCTCAACGTTTACCAAGCGGATTGGAACAATATGATGAAAAGTCTGTTTCAGTGGGGGACAAAGTGGACACAACTAGAAGCCATCAAGGATGCTGTGTGGCTGAGGTCGAAGTCGGTCGGTGCTCAGTGGCTCGTCGGAAAATGGTGGAGACACACTTGAGGCAATTTGGTAATTAGTATTAAGCAGGTCACCTGCCCTTGAACAGCAATAAATGGTAAAGGCTATGCAGTACATATATTTAGGAGTTTTCAGTAGAAGGATGGTTCAATTTTACTTAGAGTCAGACGTCTCCCTAGTCAGTGGGGTTGGCAGAGTCACTAAATAGGATTGTGGGAGAAATTATGGCAAGAAATATTTTTGCCATTATGGGAGTATGAGGTCATGCAGTCCTCAGATAGGATTCTACTTCAAAATTTGTATTAAACGTCGGTAGGGGTTGGAAGAGAGAGGTCAGAAAGGAGCAAACCTCCTACTTGATTTCACCTACCATTGGTTAAGGAGTCTGTTAGTAGTTTGTTAGAAAATGCCTCACTAAACATCCTACGCTGCACATGTAAATATCGATGGACCAAGACCATCTACTGTACCTCTATTGCTGGCTGACTAGGAGAACTAAAATACAGAAGTTGTCGAGTTATGTAGAGGTGTGGTATTTGGGCCTCTATGGGGTCAACCCTCCTAAGTTTGTGCTGGGGTAATAACAAGTGGGATACAAAGGGGTGCATTGCCAAGGCCATGGAGAGATTTACAATAGGATCGATTAATTAATGCAATGGATAGAGGCCTGGTCTGTCGTGGAAGAGGGTGACTTGATTTGAGGATTTGGCAGATGTAATATTGGAAATTAGGAGACATAGGCAAACAGTTAGTTATGAAATATGAGCGAAAGCAATGAAGGACACCTGTAGACTGGTAAAGGTACCTGGGGAAAATTATGCGCAGTGACGTGGGGGTAGTTGACCGAAATTCGAGCAAGCCGTTTCTTTTACACCCGGATAGTAATAATAAGAAATCATTCGGTACCAGAGCTATTTTTAAATCGTCAATCTAGCAGGAATATCGCGTTACTGAGGAGGAAGACCTCGTGTAGTGATTGTACTAGTTATTTCAAACCGATCAACTTTCAAATACTAGTTACGTGATGGCAGGGGATAAGGCGATTTTTGCCCAAACAGGAATGAGGGAAGTTGGATATTAATTGCGTTAAAAAAGCCTCAGGAGGATGCACAAGTTTCATAGCTCGCAAATTACAAATTTAGATCCGCGAATTGGGTAAGCACACAAATGCTTCCAAATGGTTTGGTATGGAATTACGAGTCAACCAATATATATTCTGTGTTCAGTTTTGTCTGTGGGGTGTGTAAGTGGAAATGGACGTCCAGGTCAATGTTATTGTCTGAGAAGTCTCGCTTGTCATGTCGTGTTAAATGTTTATGGTTTGTGTTAAATGTTTATGTTTTGTGTTAAATGTTTGTGTTGTGTTAATTAAAAGCAGAAATGGAGCACCAATGGAGCCGGCTAACAGAAGTGATTGTGGGGATGTGATCACATACAAGAGTAAGTCTCACCCATATCAAATATAGCATCCCAAGATGTTGGGAGCCGGAGGTCAAATTAAGTACTCTTGGGCCATGACCCTATATTAGGAATTCAAACCTTTAGTTCTGGCATGATTGAAGCACTACTGGGTCAAATTGACTCATGTGGAGTCAATTTACTTTGTGGGGTCATCTGAGACTAACATGTTTATGACGACCGAGGACATTGTGACTGACAGGTGGGTACGGTCTACACAGACTGTTGACTAACTGACCTTTGTGACGGTGTACATGAGGACACGGGGAAGACTCTGATTTGTGGACGTAACTTTATTTTTCAGGATGCCCAGGAAGATGCAGTGTGACAGTGTTGATGTATTGCAGGTTATGGGAGTGTTGACTTAACGCTGATTCTTGGTCTATTGACATTGCCGCTGTTGGGAAACATGTTAACAATGAATTATCAGTGATAACATATTATTTGTTATTTATGGAAATAATATCAATGTTTGGTGACCATTGCCGACTTGTCCCTTCTCTGGGGTACGAATGCAGGAATTATGGAGTCCATCCCCTTGGCAGGAGCATCTTTTGCAGAGGTGTGATTAATTTATTAAAGGACTTGTTTGCAGGACTTGTCTGCAACGGGGAAGATGACCTGTTTAAATGTGGATGGTGTTTTGTATTCCTGTTGTTGTGTATTTGCTGGGCGAGTAGCCTCTAGGAACTTTGCTGTACTGACTCCCACCAGTAATATCTACTGCCGGGCGGACCTGGTACAGCTTTCGAAGAAGGGTGCCCGGGTAAAGTGGACACATTGATTCGTAATGTATCTGAACGGGAGGTTAGTATTCCAATTCTGAACTTTGATTCAACACTATACTGTTATTGGAGGTTTCTAGTTTAAGCAGGTTCATCACAGGAAGTTGGATGGAGGAGAGAAGCGGTCTCCCTAGGAGGACGGTGGATGGATGAAAGCTTAGGAAGATATGGTGCATGCATTACTGGTGGGATACAGAGTATGACCAATATCGGAATGTCTAATGCAATACTGTCGAGGAATTTCACAGGATATGGTAATAAGTACCTTAGCGTGACACTGACGGTGAGTATGATATGATTGAGGGGTAATGAGTAATACGAAACATCTATTGACACCCCTGCAGAGGTTATGATTCGTGAAGTGGCAGATATATGGATTTTGGCATGAACAATAAATATAGAGTAACTATGGTATAATGAGCTATTAGAGTCTGGGGGCTAATATGGACTTGATGACGCAGTCGGGTCCGGACTAGGGTCTCTACGATGTACGGAACTAAAAGGGGAATGATGTTAAAATTAACGCAAATTTAAGTTACAGTACGACTGAGGGGTAAGATATTGCAAGCCGCTGCGGGTTGTTAGGGGAGCGTGCCAAGACTCCACCGAATTGGGGAGGAATCAGGAGGGTCTCATCGGGGCACCCCCATCCCTTTTTGGGTCAGTTAAGTCAGGAGGCGCATGGGCTAGCCCATGACGCAAGGGTTAGGGAAAGAATAGGGGTTTGGGCACCATATGGGCTGGAACAAATTTACTATATCACAGGCAGGTGGCGGCACGGTGGGCGACTGCTTAGAGGGTCTGCCTCACAGGCGGAGGACCGGGGTTCAATCCCCAGCCCCGACTGTGTGGAGTTTGCATGTTCTCCCCGTGCCTGAGTGGGTTTTCTCCGGGCACTCCAATTTCCTCCCACATCCCAAAAAACATGCATGGTAGGTTAATTGAAAACTCTAAATTGCCCGTAAGTGTAAATGTGAGTGCGAATGGTTGTGTGTTTCTATGTGCCCTGTGATTGGCTGGCAACCAGTTCAGGGTGTACCCCGCCTCCTGCCCGATGATAGCTGGGATAGGCTCCAGCACTCCCGCGACCCTTGTGAGGAGAAGCGGCTCAGAAAATGGATGGATGGCGAGGTAGACGCACCATAGGTCTGAAAGACAATGTCAGGAGAGGGGTGAAGACCTCCAGGTTACATTCCAACACCCAATGGGCAGATGCGGGAACTAGTTGTGGACTTTTGTTGATAGGGTAAAATCAATGGAAGGGAACTCCATTTCACTACCGTGTGGGTGCCCGCAATATGATACTGTTCTTTGTAAACAAGGGGCAGAGTGGAAAGATAATCATGGGAAAAAACTTGATCTGCTGAGGTTAACTTTAGACGATAATTTCTTGTTGTTTAATAATTCTAGGAGGTTTGAGGTCAAAGGTGACTGTGCATTATTCATACAGCGTGTCCAAACCACAGACTGGGGACCATACATAGGTTCTTGTATCAGACCGTTATCGAATAGTCGAGGTGACCTTACTAAACGGGTAAAGCCAACCTATAATACCCAGTTAGTTGACCTGGTAGAAGACAAAGGACGTGATCCTTAGGTGGGTTGGCGTTGCGATCCCGGGAGACGAAGTACAATTGCCAGTATTAAAGGGGGGTGAACCTAATGGTGACGTGGTATCAATGAACTCCATGGTAATAGATGCATATCTAATGAGAACTTTTGTGGATGGTTTTTAAATGGAAGTAAGGTCATTTTCTTGGCGCAGATTCCTTCATGCCATGGTGTTTCAAAACAAAATAATATTCAGCGGTGGTACGCACAGGAGTCATGTCCGCAGTGGTTTGGAGGTATAAAGCGATGCAAGGGGGGTATTAGCACTTACGGATCAACCGACTCCCCAACTGTGTCTGCCCCAGGTGTGTGGAACTAACTGCCCTCCATATGTTGTACTGTTAGATATCCATTTGAAAATGTGTTGGATTATGTTTAATTTTGTTGCAAAATACTGGCAGGTGTTTTTATTTTCCCAGGAGGGTCCTGGAGCTGTGGGGGGTCCCGCTTGTATAAATCTGGATTCTGGGACTTATTCATGGACTGTGATGGTGGATAGCGGGCCCTGAGCAGAAGGGTTCTGAATTTCTTCATCAATGACACGAGCTGTAGACCATATGGAGGGAGACCACCTTCATGATTTTTATTTTCATTTGTGTGTATTTTGATGTTTGCTTCCACAGTTCTTTTTTTGTGGTTTACTCTGTTTTTGTTCATTTATTTCGATGTTTGTATTATTCTGTTGTGTATGTTTTTCCATCCGAGTCAGGGTCCCCTTGGGTGATAAGATAAGGGGCTCTGAAGGGGGCTTGATATGGCTCTCTCTCTCTTTTCCTCGTCTCTTAAAGAGAAAGGTTTTTCGACTGAGAGCCACGAATCCTTGTCGCTTCCACGAGGCTGCACGTACAAATGCATAAATTTAGGATTGGGGAGCGGTGTCGTTATTGTTCACGGGAAGGAAATTTGGTTTATTTGCTGTTTGGTACTCACGTGTGGCCTCAGGAGGCGACAAGGGGACGCAGGGAGTGATTCGGCCTTATTAGAATAATTGTTTTTCCTAGTCAATGGTTAACCTTAAGTAGATGCCTTGGCGCATGATAGACTTTCTTGACCAAGTAGATTCTTCCAAATTGTAGATAATAGGTTACCTTTTTGGGCTAACGCTGGTTTGTTGTTTCTTGCCAGGTGTCAGTTGCTAACTCTAGGTCTTGTAATGAGTTTGGGGATCTCATTAAAGGGGAGTTATGTAGTATATTTTAATAGTAACACAATCAGAGTTCCTTTGCAAGGGACAAATGGTTGGAGACCTGTATTCACACAAACTATCTTTTCTTTGTAATTCTACATAAAAGGACGTCCTTTAACCAGTTATATGTTTATTGGGGTTTCCTGCTCCTCCCTGACAGAAGGTTTACAACAGGCGTCCCGGTCTTCAAAGAGGACTGTTTTACTAAGAGATGCCAGCAGGCGGGTAGGGTTAATGCACGCCCCCAAAGCGCAACACAATCAGAGTTCCTTTGCAAGCGCAACACAATCAGAGTTCTTTTGCAAGGGACAAATGGTTGGAGACCTGTATTCACACAAACTATCTTTTCTTTGTAATTCTACATCAAAGGACGTCCTTTAACCAGTTATATGTTTATTGGGGTTTCCTCCTCCTCCCTGACAGAAACCTGTCTGGGGTTTACAACAGGCGTCCCGGTCTTCAAAGAGGACTGTTTTACTAAGAGCAGGCGGGTAGGGTTAATGCACGCCCCCAAAGCGCAACATGGAGACCAGTTTAACACTCCAAATATGGTCATGAGGAGCACCATCCTTCCGGGTGCACCCAGGGAGGCGCTAATGCCACGCCCAGGGAAGGAAACCTTGATAAACTTAGATCCAGGGGTTTGTAAGCAGCTTTTATGACACTAAGGCTTGTTCAATAAATAAAATTAGCCCAAACGCCAAGTGTCTCGAAGTCTTCATTCATTCCATGCCCGACGGACGTCGGAGTTCTCCCGGGTGACCTCCGACTCGGAACCACAGGTGAAAAAATCCACCTCACAATCTACCATTTGAATAAATGGTTTATCATAATTTGGAAGGGCCAGCGCCGTACTGGACACCAAATGTTGTTTAATGTCACAGAAGGCCTTTTCTGCCTCTGTATTCCATTGAACAGGTGATGTCATTTTAAGGTTGTCTTCATACATTAATTTTGACAATGGTGCAACAATTTCTGCATAGTTTGGAATCCATGCTCTACAATAATTTGTCAGACCTAAAAATGACATCATCTGTCTGTGGTTTAGGGGCTTTTAAGACAATAGCTTTCCTGTCTTCTAATATAGTCCTTCCTCCTACACTTAAATTATGGCCTAGATATTTGACTTGCCTTTTACAGAATTGTAATTTATTTTTGCTAACTAATTTTTGCTAACTTTATGTCCCTTTCTTTCATTTCTTTCCCATTTACTAACAAGGTTATTTCTGGTTTTTCAGTGTCCAAACTCAGAATATCCTGTAAATTGAAATCCACTTCTTCATTCTCTTTAATGATCACACAAGAGGATTTGTTAAGTTGGGAAGCAGGCTGGCCTAGTCATGCGATAGTTTGTCAGTATTCTCTTTTATTTCTTTTAGGGCGTGCAATATGGGCTTTCTCTCCACAGCACCAACAGCCTGTGTTTTCATAACTGCCTCGGCCTCTGCCATAACTTCCTTTTCCACGGCCTCTGCTGTGTCCTCCAAAATTTGCTCTCCCTCTGCCTTGGTAGTATATTTCTGTTTCTTCGTTGAGGAAGACATCTATCTTCCTCTTTTTGAGTCCTAACACTCTCTCTGCGTGGAGGGCATGATAAACATATTCATCCAGAGGGCCAGTTGCTAGGTTTATACAATGTTTATCTACCCATCTTTTAATGTGTTCTTTCGAATTCGCATGTAAAGCATTTTTTAACTGTTGTTGATAAGGGCCCTGATAAGGGCCCGCAGCCCCAGTGCTGATGCAGCGTGTGGATGAGGTGGCCTGCCCCAGCCTCACCTGCTGTGTCCTGCCCGTCAGAAAGCTGTAAATCCATTGGCAGATGGTGGGTGAGACGCTGAGCTGGAGAAGTTTGGATGAAAGGAGTTCAGGGATGATGGTGTTGAACGCTGAGCTGAAGTCCACGAACAGGATCCTCGCGTAGGTCCCTGCACTGTCGAGGTGTTCTAGGATGAAGTGCAGTCCCATGTTGACTGCATCATCCGCAGACCTGTTCGCTCGGTCGGCAAACTGCAGTCATTTCAATGTTCGAAATGACTTGTTGGTACACACACAGAAACTGATATAGGATGTAACAGTGTCCGTATATTCATCCAGGCTGCCAGGGGAATTTTCAAAGACACTCCAGTCTGTGCAGTCTAAACAGCTTTAAAGTTCCATCTTTGCTTCGTTGGTCCACTTTTTCACTGTTTTCACTGTAGGCTTCGCGCATTTAAGTTCTTGCCTGTACGTCGGTATTAAGCGAATTAAGCAGTGATCAGACGAGCCCAGGGCTGCACGAGGTATAGCACGGTATGCGTTTTTTAGCGTAGTATAGCAGTGGTTCATAATTTTATTTTCCCTGGTAGGACAGTCGATGTGCTGCTTGTATTTAGGGAGTTTGTGGTTGAGTTTAGCTTTGTTAAAGTCCCCGAGAATAATGAGGGGTGAGTCCGGGTGTATTTTTTTCAATTTCGTTGACTTGTTCGGCGAGCGTTAGCAGTGCGCCGTTCGTGTTAGCTTGAGGCAGAATATAGGCGCCAGCCAGAATGAATGATGCGAACACACGCGGCTAGTAGAATAGCTTACAGTTCAAAAACAGTGACTCCAAATGCGGGCTGCAGTGTGTGCTGAGCTCCGAGACGTCCGTACACCATTTTTCGTTGATATAGAAGCATATCCAGAGAGAGAGACAGAGAGAGAGAGAGAGAGAGAGAGAGAGGACAAAGTTGCAATTTTTGACTGAAGCTAGTAATTTCCCCTGGTCTCTGGGAGTGTTGTCTCTCGGGGCGCGTCTCAGGAAGCACGGAGGCAGATTTGGTTGAAGAAGGAAAACATTTTGAAAATATAAAGCAAAACAAAAGAGGCGGAAGACGAAAAATGGTTGTTCGTCACACCTCCTTGGGAGAATATGACCGTCTCTTTTCCTGCCTTTTTTTGTGGCTCGCTGGCAATTTCAGAATGATCACGCTTGGGTGGAAGCGTAACTGGTACAAAAGAACAGGAATCCCCTGCTCTATCCATTGTCATCCCATGCTTATTTCCACCCTCACATCACAAGTCAGTCTCCTTTGCCAATGTTAGTCTGTCCTTTGTTTTGCTTTACCCTGCATTGTTCCCCTGTAGATTCCCCTGTTAGATCTCATTAAATTTTCTGTAAAAATCCACTACCTATCAGTTGTGTGTGTGTGCTTGGGTTCGACAAAAGACCTCTGGTTATTGAGAACTCTTGTCTAATTCCTGTAGCAACCTTCAGATTATGAGACAGAGGTTTTCGTCACTTTTTCCTGAAGTTTTACACATCTAAAAAGTACATGGTGCCATTTTCGAGATAAAATAATTTTATTTTTAAGCTTAAACTTAAAATCATGCTACATCGGAAGTAACACAGGCATCGGTCCCAGCTTATTCTTTTCTCCTAAATTAATTTACGTTTTTATCCAAACCAGCATACGCTACAAGGCCTAGTTTTAGTTTTGTTATCTTTTGGGATTTATGGTGGGGATATGGGAAGGGGCGTTCTTTCTTATGTTCATCTTGGAGTAAAGAGAAAAAAAACTGGTTACTGTACTTTTATATTTTTGAAATTATTTTATCCTTATGACCTCAAGTACGGCGGCACCGTGGCCGACTGGTTAGAGGGTCAGCCTCACAGTTCTGAGGACCGGGGTTCAATCCCCGGCCCCGCCTGTGTGGAGTTTGCATGTTCTCCCCGTGCCTGCGTGGGTTTCCTGTCAATGTGGTGGATGGAGCTGAGGGTAGATAGGGGAGAGAGTTTAACATCCGTACAGCCTTGTGGGTAAAGCTGTCAGTGAGTCTGGTAGTGCAGGAACGGAGGCTCCAATGCCGCTTCCCAGAGGGGAGGATGCTGAAAAGGTTGTCTGCGGGGTGGGTTGCATCGCTCACAATTGTGATCGCTTTGTGGGTGAGAGCGTGCAAAATCCTCTCGGACGCTCCACATCCTGGTCACCAGCTCTTCCAGCTACCGATCAATGCAAACTAGAACGAGCAGACATTCCAACAGCTTCTTCCCTCTTGCCAACAACTTCATAAACAGCTAACCTACAATTCTATTGCAACATGCTGCCAATTTTTTATGTCTTGAGTTTGTTTTCACATTTCTGTCGGGCCAATTATACATTACTCGTGCATTCACTGTCGTGGTCTCGCATATCTGTTGTTGACCAATACTGGCCACTCATGCCAGAATAGCATTTGCACCACTTGCACACTGACTGACTGACTGTTGCACACCTGCAACATTTGCACAATCAACATTGTCCCAGATTATCGTGCTACTAGTCACTTTAAACTTGCATACACTCCTTGAAGTCTCGGCGCCCTTTGCACAATGGTCATTGCACCTTACTATTGTTATATTAGTCATTCAAACTGCTCTAAGTGCTAAAGGATTCTGCATCTTTTTGCACAATTGTAAAAAAAATAAATAAATTAAAATAATACTATTAAAAATTAAATAATTTGGTGCTGTTCACTCTTTCCACGGCAGTACCATCGATGGTCAGTGGCGGGTGTTAGTTGTGACCTTTGCGGAAGTGGACAACAATCTCCTTGGTGTTGCTGGTATTCACCAGAAGGTTGTAGTCTCTGCACCACGTGGTCAGAAGTTTGACCTCCTTCCTGTAGTGAGTCTTATCGCCCTTGGTGTTGAGACACACCAGAATTGTGTCGTTTGCAAACGTCATTATATGATTGGTGCTGTAGGTTGTTGTACAGTTGTGTGTTAGCAGTCTGAAGAGCAGGGGACTCAGCACACAGCCTTGACGTTAGCTTTGAAGTCTCAGTGTGATGCTGCGCGAGGTGTTGTTGCCAACGCGTACTGCTTGTCGCCTTTGACTGAGAAAGTCCAGCAGCTAATTGCAGAGGGAGTTTCTGAGCCCCAGTTTGTCCAGTTTGCAGACGAGTTGCTGTGGTATTACTGAGTTGAATGCTGAACTGAATTCATGAACAGCATTCTCACATATGAGTCATTTTCTTTTGTCTAGGTGGGTGAGGGCAGGGCAGATTGCATCCTCTATTGATCATTTGGCTCGTTTGGGGGAGTATGGATTTGATGTGTGACATGACCAGTCTTTCGAAGCACTTCATGTGCCACAGGATGGTAGTCGTTGAAGCAAGATGGAACAGATTTCTTTGGGCATGGGTATGATGGTGGCGGCTTTGAAAGTTGATGAAACGACAGACGTGTTAAGGGTGTCTGTAAAGACATCCTTTAGTTCATCAGCATAGTCTTTCAGCACACAACCGGGTATGCTGTCGTGACCTGTTGCCTTGCCGTTGTTGATAGCGGAGAGTGCCTTCTTCATGGTGGTGGCAGACAGGCACATACTCTGATCGTGGGCGTGAGTTGTTTTGTGCTTCAAAGCTTGCAAAGAAGCTGTTCAGGTTGTTGACCACAGAGGTGTTACTTTCACAGCTCTGTGGCGCGGGGTTGTATTCCGTGATGGCCTGTATGCCCCGCCATAGGCTTCATGGAACTCTGCTGTCTTTGAGGTGGGAGCTAACTCTTGTGTGTGTAATCCTGCTTTGCTTTCCTGATACCACGGGACATGTTGGCTCTTGCTATCCTCAGGCCCGATTCATCCTTGGTTCTGAAGGCGTTGTTCCTGGCCCTCAGCAGTCTGTGCTTCCACTTAGCCCAAATGATGATGCTTTTTGTGTGGTTCACATCATCTTGGTGATGTAGGAGGTCACAGTGTCTATGTACTTCTCAATGTCTGTATGCTTGTTGGAAGTGGCTGCCTGTTTGAACATTTCCCATTCTGCTGTGTCAAAGCAATCTTGAAGAGTAGCGGAGGACCCCTTTGGCCACACTGTTACCTGCTTCTGAACTGTTTGTATGCTTGCATTAACATAACAGTGACTGGGTTAGAGAGTCAAATGTGGGGGACGGGGATGACTTTGTATCCTTCTTTTTTAGCAGCGTAGACCAGGTCCAAAGTGCTATCCCCCTTTGTTGGAAATCAACATGCTGGTGATGGTTTGGAAGAACAGTCTTGAGATCAGCATGATTAAAATCTCCAGCAAGGATGGGGGCACCATCTAGGTGTGCTGTTTGTTGTTCACTAATGGCGTTGTCCAGTTCATTAAGTGCCGCATTCCTGTCACTGCAGTTGTTGGTCAGAGGGATATAAACAGTGACTAGCAAAATCACAATAAACTCCCTCAGCAGATAAAAAGGATGACACCTTATGATTATAAACTCCGCCAGTGGTGAACAGCGTTTACATAACACCACAGCATCCCGGCACCGTGCATCACGGATGGAAACACTGATCCCGCTGCCGCAAGTCTTTCCTCCGTTTACGAGTGCCCTCTCTGTTCGATAGAATGCTGGCTGCTCTAGTTGTACCGCCGAGTTGGGAATGTTGTCATTTAACCATGTTTCAGTGAAAATAAACACACAGCTGTTACTCACCGTCCGATTTTCTGACCTCAGCAGTCGTATCTGATCCATTTTATTGTCCAGTGAGCGTACATTAGCCAGGAAGATGGATGGTGTGGCTGAGCGTGTTGGACTCGCTGCTAGCCTAGCCCGAATCCCTCTGCATTTGCCCCTCTTCTGCTTCCTTGTACACCGTTTCCGATGTCTCATTTTCGTGGGAGGTGTAGCAGATGAGTCCGGTGTGATCACAGGTTGCCAGAGTACTCTGAGCTCCCCCAGAGTCTCTATTGCATCATCCAAAACGGTGCAAATCTTGCTTTAGCAGATGTCTAGAAGAGCCTGTTGACTGTACTTTTATTCCAACGTAAGCAGACGAGGCGAAAATGAAGATCTGTCGGACAAACACTTATTTAATGGACAAAAATAGTTCGGTTGGGTCATCTACAGTATGACTTGAACCGGTTCACCGACAGTTTTTGAAATGTATGAAATTATTTTTTGCGCTCAAATGTTTTTATTTACATTTAGTTTTTTTATAAGCAGTGAAATTGACAATTATGAAAAATCCATAGTGTATGGTTACACACATACAGTATACACACACACACACACACGCACACACACACACACACACACACACACACGCACGCACGCACACGCACACTCATTTGATACAACCTGTCTTTTGCACTGCCCTAATCTGTAAATAAAAATAGAAAGATGTTTTATTAATTAAAAGCAGACTTAATATCTTGAAATGTGCGCAGGCCATTCCCATCATCGATATCATCAAGCAGATTAATTCCGCGATCTCTCCATTGTGGGAATTGAATGGGTCTGTCCCCATTTCGTAGATTAAAGTTATTAAAAACTGGCGTTTTCAAGTGCCAGTGTTTTAATATGCACAGTTTTTCCACACAATGCCAAGTTGAAATCAGATGAGATATAATTGAACCAAACTGATTTATAATTTTTCATTGGTAAATTGGATGATAGCACCTCTCTGAGAGACCAAGGATGGACTATATTTCTTTTCAATATATGCCATGAAACCTTGGTTGTTGGATTAAACCATGCAGTGAGTGGGCGAAAGGTAAAAGCCCTTGAATGTAATTGAAAATTGGGCACAGACCGCTCTCCGTCCTTCCTATTTGACTGAAGAGAAGTCATTTTTAATTGCGGTTTCTTGCCCTTCCAAAGAAAATATCCTTATGTCATTTTTTCCAACTTCCCTCTGGGGGAACAAAATGGATTATGGAATTTAAAAAAATTAACTCTAGGTAGCACATTCATCTTTATAATGTTATTGGCAGATTAATCCGTCTGTCCAAGTCGGACATAATTCCCTTAAAAATGTCTATAAAGTTATTCTTAACAATAGCATCCACAGAGCATATATTTCTATCCCAAGATAAGTAAAGTGGTATATTACTGGTACTGAATGGTGAAAATTGGCCACAACACCAGTGTTATTTAATGATAGTGGTAACAGAGCTGATTTATGCCAATTAATCTTAAAACCTGATATACCAGAATCAGAATCAGAATCATCTTTATTTGCCAAGTATCTACAAAAAAAATACAATAAATTTGTCTCCGGTAGTTGGAGCCACTCTAGTACGACAACAGATAGTCAATTGACAGAGAACACTTTTGAGACATAAAGACATTGACAAAAAAAAACCCTTTACTGAGCAGTTGCTAGTTGCTAGCAGTTGGTTGCTAGTTATCTGGTAATCTGGTAATGCCGGTACATTTAAAAATTTTTTTTTGGACAATTGTGCAAAAAGATGCAGAGTCCTCTAGCATTTAGAGCAGTTCGAATGACTAATATTGCAATAGTCCGGTGCAATGACCGTTGTGCAAAGGGCGTCGAGACTTCAAGGAGTGTATGCGGTTTAAAGTGACGAGTAGTGTGATAATCTGACAAATAGATAAAAAATAGTAAGTAATTAAGAGATAGAAATTGTTCTATCTATCTCTTAATTACTTACTATTTTTTTAATCAAAAGAGCAACCTTGTCATGAGGACCTAGAGACATCGAACAACGAACAAATTTTGTCTGTCAAGAACATTGCAGGTTTTGTGTACAATACTGTAACGTATATTGGCGTTTGGATAAAACGTAATTTATTTAAGAAATAAATTTGTCGAACTTGAACGCCTGCGTTCATTTCCAGGTTTGTCCGATTTAGGTTTTAACTTTAAAATCAAACAAATTTTGTCTTGTAAAGGGCCCCACGTCACTTTTTATGTGTATAAAATTTAGGAAAAGCGATGACAAACCTTTTATCCGTCTCATAATCAAAAGGTTGGTACATTTTATGAAATACAAGTCCTAGATTTCGGAGGCTTCATAATTAAACTCATAAATCAAGCCTATAGAATGATTGTTTAAACTTTAGTCTTGGCAAATCAACTGCTTATGGCTCAATGCGACACTTCATGCTGTTGGGCTTCAAATCAAGACAAACAGTTCTCAAAGTCTTGCAGCTGCACCTGTAAAGTTGACACACAGACATCAAGGCATAAATTTGGAATATTTCTGCAGGGTTTGTGATATATCACAACAGAAATTTTATCTTTAGTTAACCGAAACCATGCAGTCCACCTTGCAGTAACTCTCACATGCCAGTGGGTGGCGCCCGTGTCCCAGCAAGAAGAAGAAGAATCCCCTTTTATTGTCATGGACATGCATGCATGGACACGAAATTTGTTCTCTGCATTTAAACCATCACATTGAACACATACACATGCTAGTGGAACACACTGGAGCAGGGGGCAGCTGAAGCACCCGGAGAGCATTTCAGGGTATCAGTGTCTTGCTCAAGGACACCACAGCCGTGAGTCCGAGGGATGTTGGCAGATGGTCCAGTCGGGGTCTTGAACCTAGGTCCCCCACGGTAGCAGGCAATGATCTTAAGCATTGGGCCACGGCTGCCCGGTGTGGGCAGCCTATTGGGCGTTTGGCTTGCGCGCATGTTTGAGTATTAAGCAAAGAGTTCATTTCTATATTTGCGTTTCGTTGTCTATCTGTCCCAGCTTGGTCTTCTCGGAGAGAGGATCCCCCAACCTTTTGGTTGCTATCTTCAAGAGTCCTTTGAAGATGAGAATCAAGATTTGACGGGAAGCTGATAATAGGTTAAGGTCCAGCAGGCATACGCCAGGCGTCCTTTTAGTGGCCGTCTCACAGCAGGGCGACTTGGAAGTCGCATCTTATCAAGTTGTGGGGGAGTCACTGTGGCACCTAAATTGCGGGAGCATGTCCGCTACACACTTTAATCCTTGATATAAGCCCCTTTCCGAGGCCCATTTTTTCAAGTACAGACCACAATTAGGACCATTCTAAACGATCAAATGCTTTCATTACATCCAAGGACAACATCCATCCATCCGAGGTCAGGTCGCGGGGGGCAGTAGCTTAAGCAGGGACACCCAGACTTCCCTCTCCCCAGCCACTTCATCCAGCTCTTCCGGGGGGATCCTGAGGCGCTGCAGACATAGTCTCTCCAGCGTGTCCTGGGCCTGGGCCGTCCCCAGGATGTCCTCCCGGTGGGAGGTGCCAGGAACACCTCACCAGGGAGGCGTACAGGAGGTATCTGAATCAGATGCCCCAGCCACCTCATCTGGCTCCTCTCAATTTGGAGGAGCAGTGGCTCTACTATGAGCTCCTCCCGGATGACCGAGCTTCTCACCCTATCTCTAAGGGAAAGCCTGGACACCCTGCGGAGGAAACTGATTTCGGCTGCTTGTATCCGGGATCTTGTTCTTTCGGTCACAACCCACAGCTTGTGACCATAGGTGAGGGGAGGAACATAGATCGATCAGTAAATTGAGAGCTTTGCCTTTCGGCTTAGCTCCTTCCACAACGGACCGATACAAAGTCCGCATCACTGCAGACACTGCACCGATCCGCCTGTTGATCTCCCGTTCCATTCTTCCCTGACTCGTGAATACCCCAAGATATTTGAACTCCTCCACTTGGGGCAGAATTTCACCCCTGACCTGGAGCGCGCACACCAGCGTTTTCCGACTGAGGACCATGGTCTCAGATTTGGAGGTGCTGATTTTCATCCCAGCTGCTTCACACTTGGCTGGGATGAAACTGCAGTGAGAGTTTGTTTATCAGTTTATTTTTGAAAGGGGACAATGCAATTTCATAAAACACATGCAGTACACATGGTTAAAAAAGCCAGAATTAGCCAGAAGGCTAGTTTTCATCTGTAGTCCCCTGGCCATGATGTAAAAGAGCAGTAAAATACATCTACAAGACAATATAATACAGGATACATAATCAAACTATACTATTAAGAGAGAATAAAACCATAATTTTTTTGATCATAACAAAAAAACAACATAACATACTTGTCTTTTAGTGTTGGCAGCTATAGGTGTTAACTAGCCAAATTTTCAGTTTTTTTGTGAAGGCCTTGTATGTTGTAAGCAGTTTAACCTCCTCAGGTACTGAGTTCCACTCACCAGCGCTCCTCACTGACCAGGCTGACTTACTGAAAGTGCTCCTGCGCAGAGGAATGAGACAGTCACCTCTGACAGAGCCTCGAGTGACAGGCTCAGAGCTGTTTCTTTGGCTGATGAACTCAGCCAGAGGAGCTGGGGCCAAATCATGCAGTACTTTATAAATCAAATTTAAATCTGCAAATATGTGAAGACTGTCCCAGTTTAAAAGACTGTATTTTTTTTAAATTGCACAGTGATGATAGTGCCTTGGTTTTTTATCCATCACTTTAATTACTTGTTTGTACAAAACGTCCAATGGTTTTTTTGCATTCTGACCAGCCTGGGACCAACTGGTTATGCAATAGTTAAAGTGACTAAGAATCATCGAATGCAGGTAAATTTTTGCAGCTTCAGTTGACATTTCATTCCGAATTGCACGAACATTTGCGAGGTTTAATTTGATATTTTACACAATTTGTCAATATGGGCTTTAAAGGAAAGCTGTGAATCTATTATTAACTCAAGATATTTGTATTGGCTGACAATTTGCATTTTTTCTCCATTAACAAGTATGTTGGGGTCAGGTGATACTCTATTTGTTTTAGTGAAATACATGCCTACAGCCCCTCCTTGAGCCGTCACCTTGTCGTGGTGGAGGGGTTTGTGTGTCCCAGTGATCCTAGGAGCTAAGTTGTCTGGGGCTTTATGCCCCTGGCAGGGTCACCCATGACAAACAGGTCCTAGGTGAGGGACCAGACAAAGCACGGCTCAAAGACCCCTAATGATGACGACAAACAATGGACTTCGTTTTCCCTTGCCCGGACGTGGGCCACCGGGGCCCCCCACTGGAGCCAGGCCTGGTGGTGGGGCTCGAAGGCGAGCGCCTGGTGGCCGGGCCTGCACCCATGGGGCCCGGCCGGGCACAGCCCGAAAGGGTAACGTGGGTCCCCCTTCCCATGGGCTCACCACCTGTGGGAGGGGCCATAGGGGTCGGGTGCAGTGTGAGCTGGGCGGTGGCCGAAGGCGGGGACCTTGGCGATCCGATCCCCGGCTACAGAAGCTGGCTCTAGGGACGTGGAATGTCACCTCTCTGGCAGGAAAGGAGCCCGAGCTGGTGTGTGAGGTCGAGAAGTTCCGACTCGATATAGTCGGACTCGCCTCCACACACACCTGGGGCTCTGGTACCAGTCCTCTCAAGAGGGGTTGGACTCTCTTCCACTCTGGAGTTGCCCATGGTGAGAGGCGCCGAGCAGGTGTGGGTATACTTATTGCCCCCCGGCTCGGCGCCTGTACGTTGGGGTTCACCCCGGTGGACGAGAGGGTAGCCTCCCTCCGCCTTCGGGTGGGGGGACGGGTCCTGACTGTTGTTTGTGCCTATGCACCAAACAGCAGTTCAGAGTACCCACCCTTTTTGGAGTCCTTGGAGGGGGTGCTGGAGAGCGCTCCCGCTGGGGACTCCATTGTTCTGTTGGGGGACTTCAATGCTCACGTGGGCAATGACAGTGAGACCTGGAAGGGCGCGATTGGGAGGAACGGCCCCCCCGATCAGAACCCAAGCGGTGTTCTGTTATTGGACTTCTGTGCTCGTCACGGATTGTCCATAACGAACACCATGTTCAAGCATAAGGGTGTCCACACGTGCACTTGGCACCAGGACACCCTAGGTCGCAGTTCGATGATCGACTTTGTGGTCGTGTCATCGGACTTGCGGCCGCATGTCTTGGACACTCGGGTGAAGAGAGGGGCGGAGCTGTCAACTGATCACCACCTGGTGGTGAGTTGGCTCCGATGGTGGGGGAAGATGCCGGTCCGACGTATTGTGAGGGTCTGCTGGGAACGTCTGGCAGAATCCCCTGTCAGAAGGAGTTTCAACTCCCACCTCCGACAGAACTTTGCTCATGTTCCGGGGGAGGCGGGGGACATCGAGTCCGAGTGGACCATGTTCCGCGCCTCCATTGCTGAGGCGGCCGACCGGAGCTGTGGCCGTAAGGTGGTCGGTGCCTGTCGTGGCGGCAATCCCCGAACCCGTTGGTGGACACCAACGGTGAGGGATGCCGTCAAGCTGTAGAAGGAGTCCTATCGGGCCTTTTTGGCCTGTGGGACTCCTGAGGCAGCTGATGGGTACCGGCTGGCCAAGCGGAATGCAGCTCTGGTGGTCGCTGAAGCAAAAACCCGGGCATGGGAGGAGTTCGGTGAGGCCATGGAGAAAGACTTCCGGACGGCTTCGAGGAAATTCTGGTCCACCATCCGACTGAAGCAGTGCACCACCAACACTGTGTATAGTGGGGATGGGGCGCTGCTGACCTCGACTCGGGACGTTGTGAGTCGGTGGGGAGAATACTTCGAAGACCTCCTCAATTCCACCGACACGCATTCCCATGGGGAAGCAGAGTGTGGGTTCTCTGAGGCGGGCTCTCCTATCTCTGGGTTTGAGGTCACCGAGGTAGTTAAAAAGCTCCTCGGTGGCAGGGCCCCGGGGGTGGATGAGATTCGCCCGGAGTTCCTAAAGGCTCTGGATGTTGTGGGGCTGTCCTGGTTGACACGCCTCTGCAACATCGCGTGGACATCGGGGACAGTGCCTCTGGATTGGCAGACTGGGGTGGTGGTCCCCCTTTTTAAGAAGGGGGACCGGAGGGTGTGTTCCAACTACAGGGGGATCACACTGCTCAGCCTCCCTGGTAAGGTCTATTCAGGGGTGCTGGAGAGGAGGGTCCGTCGGGAAGTCGAATCTCAGATTCAGGAGGAGCAGTGTGGTTTTCGTCCTGGCCGTGGAACAGTGGACCAGCTCTACACCCTCGGCAGGGTCCTCGAGGGTGCATGGGAGTTCGCCCAACCAGTCTACATGTGTTTTGTGGACTTGGAGAAGGCGTTCGACCGTGTCCCTCGGGGAGTCCTGTGGAGAGTGCTTCGGGAGTATGGGGTACCGAACCCCCTGATATGGGCTGTTCGGTCCCTGTACGACCGGAGTCAGAGTTTGGTCCGCATATCCGGCAGTAAGTCGGACTCGTTCCCGGTGAGGGTTGGACTCCGCCAAGGCTGCCCTTTGTCGCCGATTCTGTTCATAACTTTTATGGACAGAATTTCTAGGCGCAGCCGAGGCGTAGAGGGGGTCCGGTTTGGTGGCCTCAGTATTGCATCTCTGCTTTTTGCAGATGATGTGGTTCTGTTGGCTTCATCAAGCCGTGACCTCCAACTCTCATTGGAGCAGTTCGCAGCTGAGTGTGAAGCGGCTGGGATGAGAATCAGCACCTCCAAATCTGAGACCATGGTCCTCAGTCGGGAAAGGGTGGCATGCCATCTCCAGGTCGGGGATGAGATCCTGCCCCAAGTGGAGGAATTCAAGTATCTTGGGGTCTTGTTCACGAGTGAGGGAAGAATGGAACGGGAGATCGACAGGCGGATCGGTGCAGCGTCTGCAGTGATGCGGACTTTGTATCGGTCCGTTGTGGTAAAGAAAGAGCTAAGCCGAAAGGCGAAGCTCTCAATTTACCGGTCGATCTTCGTTCCTACCCTCACCTATGGTCATGAGCTGTGGGTCGTGACCGAAAGAACAAGATCCCGGATACAAGCGGCCGAAATGAGTTTCCTCCGCAGGGTGTCCGGGCTCTCCCTTAGAGATAGGGTGAGAAGCTCGGTCATCCGGGAGGATCTCAGAGTAGAGCCGCTACTCCTCCGCATTGAGAGGAGCCAGATGAGGTGGCTGGGGCATCTGATTCGGATGCCTCCCGGACGCCTCCCTGGTGAGGTGTTCCGGGCATGTCCCACCGGGAGGAGACCCCGGGGACGACCCAGGACGCGCTGGAGAGACTACATCCTTCGGCTGGCCTGGGAACGCCTCGGGATCCCCCCGGAAGAGCTGGATGAAGTGGCTGGGGAGAGGGTAGTCTGGGCGTCCCTGCTGAAGCTACTGCCCCCGCGACCCGACCCGGATAAGCGGTAGAGAATGGATGGATGGACATGCCTACAGTTTTAGAAACGTTTAGCTGTAGACAGCACTCCTGCAACCAAGTTGTGACACAGGACATTGTATTAGTGAGTTTAGCAGCAACAGTATCTTTGGAGCGACCATGAACAAAGAAAACTGTGTCGTCTGCATACATTACACACTCTGCTTCAGAGCAAACAGTGGGCAAATCGTTGATCTAAAGACTAAATAAAAGGGGGCCTAATATTGATCCCTGAGGGACTCCAGAGGTTAGCCTAAGAGACTCTGATTTGCAGTTGTTAACTGATACAGATTGTCTTCGGTCATGCAGATATGATTCAATCCAGCTCACAGCTTTGCGAGAGAAGTTAAATTTTGAGAGCTTGGTAAGAAGAACAGAGTGATTTACTGTATCGAAAGCTTTCCTGAGGTCCAAGAACACCGGCCCTACAACTCCACCCTTGTCGAGAGAAGATTTTATTTTCTCAATGAAGAGGCATGTTGCCATTTCAGTGGAATGCTTGGATCTGAAACCAAACTGCATGGCGTGGAGAGAGGGGGAGCTGCTGATTAAATAATGGACAATCTGCTCTGACACCCATTTTTCTGCAACTTTGGAAATGGCCGGAAGAATGCTTATAGGTCGGTAGTTATTCAGAGAAGTTGAGTCACCGGATTTAAAGACAGGGGTAACAATAGCAGATTTCCAGGCCCTTGGAAAGTGACCAGATGAAATTGAAAGATTAATGATTGAGGCAATAGGAGTAGCAAGAGTTGAACCTAGATCTTTGAGCATGCTCGTGTCCATTCCAAAAACATCCTTTGCCTTAGATGGTTTGAGTGAATGAATTAAATCGATAACTTTGGTCTCAGTAATATTTGTAATAGTAAAGAACTGCGTTGCAGACAATGCAGGGTATTCCTTCCTTTGTTTTACTGCAAACTAAGAAGAGATTTCTGACACAGATTCAATGAAGTAGTTGTTAAAAGGATTAGCCATCACTTGAGGTTCCGTCAGGATGTTTCCATTTAATTTAATTTGCATTAGTTTTGTTTTGTTATTTTGTGTATCACCCAATAGTTTTTTAATATAATTCCAGGTTATTTTTGAATTTCCCTTCACACTATTCAGAGCAGTAATGAAAAAGTCAGCTTTCGATTTTCTTATTTCTTTCACTACCCTATTTCTCAGTGAAATAAAGTGCTGTCTATTGTATCCTGATTTGACCGACAACTTCAAGGAATGATCGCGTTCTTTCATCAGTTTCAGAATAAATGTGTTTAACCAAGACAGGCCATTCTTCCTAGCTTTTAGTTTAATTATCCGTGTAAATTGTATAATAATTTCTTGTATTTTGTTGGCAAATTTAGAACAATCCTCATCTAAATTTTTACCAGCGAGTAATACATCCCAGTTTACTTCTTGGATAGAATCTTGGAAATTTTGTTGTTCATGTTTTGGTATCCTATTGGATTCAGTGGTGGCCAAGGGTTTGAAGCGCTTTTTATTTAATTTTCTTGTGACCATTATAAGATTGTGATCAGACAATCCTGTGAGCATATTGTATGGCTTCAAGATCCTTTCTGGCCTATTAGTAAAGGCTAGATCAATCTGAGTTCGGGTGGAGTTTGTAATTCTCGTAGGGCCATTAATAACCTGAGTCATATCCATATCATCCATAACCCTTTTCAATTTTTTCCTAACTTTGTTAACTTCCCAATTAACATTTAGGTCACCCATTATTATCACCTCTTTTGCAAGATTGAGTTGTTTCAGTAACATTTCCAGCTTTTCATAGAAAGCGGCATTTGATGAGGGAGGCCTATAAATAACTACAAGAATAAAAGACATTTGCTGTGACAAAGAAACAGTTAGTCCAAGAAATTCTAATCCATTCTCATCTGTAACATGTATTTCATTACAATTAAAAGTGTCCTTGGCATAAATCATAACACCTCCTCCCTTAGAACCCTGTCTGTCGTTTCTAAACATTTTATAACCAGGTACAGATAGTATTGCTGAGGGCGAAGATTCATGGAGCCATGTCTCAGATAGGCAGAGGAAGTCAATATTTGAGTCAGTGAGAAGGTGATTGACCTGATCACTTTTCGTTAAAATGCTTCGTATATTTAAGTGTGCACAAATTAACGGTTTGGAACGCCCTCCATTTCCGGTTCTTTAGTATTGCGGGGTTTGTTTCTTTTATTGGCAATGTTTGCATATAGCTTTACGCTGCCAGCTTCCGCATCAGCCGTCAGTGGTGGTGGTGGAGGCCCAGCCGTCGGTGGTGGTGGTGGTGGAGGCCCAGCGGTCGGTGGTGGTGGAGGCCCAGCCGTCGGTGGTGGTGGTGGAGGCCCAGCCGTCGGTGGTGGTGGTGGTGGAGGCCCAGCCGTCGGTGGTGGTGGTGGAGGCCCAGCCTTCGGTGGTGGTGGTCGAGGCCAAGCCGTCGGTGGTGGTGGTGGAGGCCCAGCCGTCGGTGGTGGTGGTGGAGGCCCAGCCGTCGGTGGTGGTGGTGGAGACCCAGCCGTCGGTGGTGGAGGAGGCCCAGCCGTCGGTGGTGGTGGAGGCCCAGCCGTCGGTGGTGGTGGAGGCCCAGCCGTCAGAGGTGGAGGCCCATTGGCACACATGATAACACAGCAAGACAAGAAGAAACCGCGTCAAAAAGGTTGTTTGGAATCATACGCCCAATATTGAGCCATTTTGACAAGAAAGCAGTTGAACAAGTTGCGACTTTTGCGAGGACCAAGAAAAGCCCAATTGGCTGGCTGACTGTCGACAAGTTCCCAAATACAGAGTGGCGTCCAAACACCAGAAAGTTTACCTTGCCTGTGCGCGGCTGGGCTTAGTCTTCGACGGAGCCGGCAAATTCAATCACATCATTTGCAAAAAGCAGAGAGGCAATAGTGAGGCCACCAAACCGGACCCCTATATGCCTCGGCTGCGCCTAGAAATTCTGTCCATAAAAGTTACGAACAGAATCGGTGACAAAGGGAACCCTTGACGGAGTCCAACCCTCACTGGAAACGAGTCTGACTTACTGCCGGCAATGCGGACCAAACTCTCACACCGGTCGTACAGCGACCGAGCAGCCTGTATCAGGGGGTTCGGTATCCATACTGCCGAAGCACCCCCCATAGGACTCCCCGAGGGACATGGTCGAACGCCTTCTCCAAGTCCACAAAAGACATGTAGACTGGTTGAGCGAACTCCCATGCACCCTCGAGGACGCAAAAATAATGAAGCAATGGCTTCAGAACAACTCCGTGCCTGTTCTCGATTGGCCCAGGCAGAGCCTTAACTTAAACCCAATTGAGCATCTCTGGAGAGACCTGAAAATGGCTGTCCACCAACGTTCACCATCCAACCTGACAGAACTGGAGAGCATCTGCAAGGAGGAATGGCAGATCCCCAAATGCAGGTGTGAAAAACTTGCATCATTGCCAAAAAGACTCATGGCTGTATTAGCTCAAAAGGGTGCTTCTACTAAATACAGAGCAAAGGGTCTAAATACTTATGGCTGTGTGATATTTCAGTTTATCTTTTTTAATAAATTTGCAAATATTTCAACAATTCCGTTTTTTTTCTGTCAATATGGGGTGCTGCGTGTACGTTAATGAGGAAAAAATTGAATTTAAAGGATTTTAGCAAATGGCTGCAATATAACAAAGGGGTTTAGGGGGTCTGAATACTTTCCGTACCCACTGTCTCTGTGTGTGTGTGTGTCTGTCTGTCTGTCTGTCTGTCTATCTATCTATCTATCTATCTATCTATCTATCTATCTATCTATCTATCTATCTATCTTTCCCCCTTCTTCCACATTTCTTGACTCAGGTCTGATGTGTCAACGGTATCAAATTCTGACATGGTAATTGAGTTATTCATGGGTGATTTTGGGTGTTGCATCATTTTATCATTAGAAATATTTGACCTGATGCACGGTGGCGACTGGTTAGAGCGTCAGCCTCACAGTTCTGAGGACCTGGGTTCAATCCCCGGCCCCGCCTGTGTGGAGTTTGCATGTTCTCCCCGTGCCTGTGTGGGTTTTCTCCGGGCACTCCGGTTTCCTCCCACATCCCAAAAACATGCATGAATTGGAGACTCTAAATTGCCCGTAGGCATGAGTGCGAATGGTTGTTTGTTCCTATGTGCCCTGCGATTGGCTGGCAACCAGTTCAGGGTGTACCCCGCCTCCTGCCCGATGACAGCTGGGATAGGCTCCAGCACGCCCGCGACCCTAGTGAGGAGAAGCGGCTCAGAAAATGGATGGATGGATGCATGTACGGTATGTATTTTTTCATTAAACTGGCAAGCTAATTTATTACATTTATCGGTTGAGAGGGATTAGTGAGCTTAATCAACTACAGCAAACAGAATGAGAGTATTGTTGAGATTCTTACTAATGGTTTCAGAAAAGAGGTCTATAGAGGTCAAAGTAAATTTGGAGTTTAGTTTTTCTCCACTAATGCACTGCTTTCCTGCATTTTGATTTCAAGGCCATTACCATCATGGTGCTCCTCCATGGTGTTTTAGGTTAGCTCAAGGCTGTTTTACTTTTAATAGGAGCAACAGCATCCAAGACATAGGAGCTTTCCGATGTGAATTTATCCAGAATTTGATCAACTGTCTGGATTCACAGTTGGTGATACAGCTATGATTTCCATAAACTTAGCGCTGGTGTTCTCATTTATGTAGGTTACCTGAACATTTTGAGAACACACAGATAGGATGAAAAATCACTAAGTCCTAAATGTCAACTGATAAATTGTCAACATCGTTACAGATTGCCAGGTCTAGAGTGTGGCCTTGAGTGTGTGTGTAGGGCTTTTCACTTGAGAGGCCAAAAACAGCAGAGCGTTCTTTGCTATTTTTTCCCCATGTTATTATTAACATGAATGTAAAAGTCTCCTGTTATGACTAAAACGTTGTTGTCAGTGCAGATAAATGACAGCTGTTCTGCAAATGCCTCTATTAATTTTAATTTGCATCTTGCAGGTCTATAAATTATTAAAACAAAAACCTTTAGCTCACCTTTTACAAACAACAGATATTCAAAAAAGCTGAAATCACCCAGTATAACTTTTTTTGTTTACACTGAAATAAACATTTTAAACTGGAGTGAGCAAATCCACCCCCCGCCCCCTTTTTTTTTTTTTTACCCATTCGACACTTGTGCAACTAAAAATTGTTGGTGCTACCTCATTAAGACTGGTGCTATAGCTTCAGAGTAAAATGTCTCAATCATAAGTCATAATGATGTCATTAATTAACAGTAATTTGTTAACCAGTGATCCAATAGACAGACAGAAAGATAGATAGATAGATAGATAGATAGATAGATAGATAGATAGATAGATAGATATTTTATTCATCCTGTGAGGGAAATTAGATCGCCACAGCAGCAATATTCACAATTACAACAACAAAAATAGGATCAACCAACAAAGTGAAAAGAGAAAAAGACAATACAAAGGCAGCATTTGAGGCATTCCATGTCCATGTCCCACAATATGAATGTTAAAGTCTCCTCTGACGACTAAAAAGTGAATAGAGCTACCGTTGCAGAGATAACAAGGGACACTGGTTTGTTGTAAGGTTGAAATGCTACACTCACTTAGCTTTGTAGCTCTACTTTCTTTGTTTCTCATAGAAAATTCCTCCTGAACTCCATCGGGCCCTGACTTATTCTGGGGAAAATCATTGTTGATATCAGCATTGCAGCCTGGACCCAGGACTCACAGTTAGGATTTTTCATGAACAGAGAGCTGGCTTGACGACCTTGGATGGATGGTTGTTTTGTGCGTAGTGGAATAGGAGGTGCTGAACGATGAAGAAGGTTAAGGGTTGAGACTATAGGAGATGGACGGGGTGTGAGTTGAATTCCAATATTGACAAGGTTCTCAGTGAAATTCAGGAGAATCATTCGGACTGGGTGAGCTGGAAAAGGAATGGGGTGGTGAAAATTGGTAAAATACGGAGTCTTGTTTTGGGCTTTGAGGTTGACTCCTCTTGTTGTACCTCCCGGGGTTGGCAGTGATGGGGAAGACTCCATTTGTTTGGGTGAAGTTGAAGCTTGCTTCTGCATCTGCTGTCCATCGGAGTGCTGTCTTGTCTGTTGTTCCGCATTATTTTGTCTCTTGGTTTTGGTTGGTGTCGTTGGGTGACGCACACAGTAAAAAATATTGGAAGTCAGTAATTTCACCCCTTGTTTATTTAGACAGATATCATCTGCCTTGTAAAGGTGCTTGCGTTCCCCAAAAATTGAGTTCATTGATTGAGCAGTACACACATCATTTAGCCATCTCTTTAACATCAATAATCTGCTGGAGTGTTCCTATCCTTGTCGTACTGCTGGCAGAAGTCCACTCAAAAACACAGCATTCAGACATCACACTTTGCTCAGGAAATCAATAAAATCCTGTTTCAGTACCTCTTAATGCTGCTTCAGAACATCCAGAATTCCTGTGTGTATAATAGATTTCACTGTTGAGCGAGCTTCATGATTTTGTCAGAGATATTTGTTACCATGTCATAGGTAAAATACAGTACAAATTAAAAGTTCAACGATTTAGTTTCAATGATCCCATTCCAATTCACGTTTAAGTAGTCCCAAACATGGGACTGCGCCAAAATACTTTTTTATCTAACAGCAACAACAAAAACAGAATCACTCTTTAAAAACAAATTTTAAGGGGGACTGGATGCACCGAACTTACTTACCTAACTAGGTATTGTTATCTGGTTTGGCAGTTTACAAAACCTCATCAAATGGGTAAACCCTAACGAAAAACCTCAGGTTTGGCTAGAATTGGAACAGACAGATTGTAATAACACCCAACTTTCAGACCTCCCATTCATTTCAACCCTCATATGCCTATGAAATAATTGCATCTACTTTGTTAGAACCCTGTAAATGTTCCCAATTCTGGCACAATCCTTACTTAGAGATAAGCAAAATACCTCTTTGTTTCAGCACACGAGAACAATAAGGATATAATAACCATATCACAATACTTATGACATCTCACAACCTGTTGCAAGTACTATATGTGAAATAAGAGTTGCAAATTCCTTTAAAAAAAAAAAACAATCCAGAAAAGAATCTCAACACTTCAGACTACATTATACCCACCAGATTAATAAGACAAAATAATAAGAGTTATTATATAGCACCAATTTAATGTACATCGTTCTGTAACTTTTAGCACAAATGTTTTGTGTTTTGTTCAGAAACTGTCCACGACCTCAAGCACCAGACATATGATCCAAGAGTCATTTCTAATTAGTTGGGAAATTTAATATTTAATGCAGCATGTAATCTGTCTGTGTAACAATTTCTATGACTGTAGACCTAAATCAGGTGTGTGTTCAGCAGTAGACAGACCAATAGATAAGGTTGAAGAAAATGTACGACCCAGGGAAAATCATACGGGAGTATTTGTCAATGGCATGCGTGTTTTGGATGATGTTCAGGGTACGTAGGCTCTTCTTCTTCTTGGTCGTGGTCGACTCACTGCTCACTGACAGATGAACCACCATATGTTCTGGTTTTTCTGAAACGTCATGGATTTCTTCCTGCTCCTCCTCGGGCACCATGGGCTCTTCAGTGTAGCCGGCAAGACTGTTGGTGTCGGCCTCGCTGTAGGTCCCATCTAACATTGCCATGGTTCTTGTTTGGGAAATGCCACATGTGCAGGGCAGTGACTATTAGGAAAGAAACATGCAATAATTTAATGAGAAAATATGTCAATACGTGAGGTTAATAACAATACAAATGCAAACTTACACTGACACTTTTTTTTGTAGAAAATACTTCATTGAAAATCCCTAATATTTTAAAATAATACGTAATACAGAGTAACTCAAAAATTTTGCAATTTGTTATTTGAATTGCAAAAAAATATAGATGAACACAAAAAGCCTTTATACAAAATGCAAAAGTCAAGACGTCAGATATCCTAGCTTTTATCCATCAAAAAAGGTAGCGTGCCATTCCGCGAATCTGAGTTGGACCATGACAAGGACTAGAGGTACAAACAACATTAATATATTAATTAATGGCTCTATTTTAATAGTGCTTGGATTGAAATCTATGTTTTCACTGTGCTTACGAGTTCTTTATCTCGCTTTCTCAGATGCAGATACGGGGTGGTCTGTCTCTCAAATGACCCCTATGATTTACTGGTCATCATCATACCATTCTGTGAGCTGTGTTAAATAATGTCAGTTCGGAAAAGGATGAGGACCAAATAACATTCTCAAATGAGAACCAGACCAAAAAGGTTATGTGTACCCCTGAATACAGTGCATGTCAAAAACCACTACTTGCTGTAAAATACTGTGAAAAAAACAGTTCTTGCTCCGTAAACCTCAGTTTCAATTGCTGCTCTTGTTTTCTATGCGGTTGACAGGAGAGAGTCGGAGATTTGTCCTTACAATAGAGTGTAGGGAAAAGATAGGAGACTTTCTCATAATGTCAAACAACCAGGAGAAACAAACCTACCTGGGATCGTGCCCGTTCTCTCATTTTACGTTCCCGACGGTCCTGGACAGTGGACAGGTAGTTGACCGCAGCATACTCCAACACAGATAAGAAGACAAAAACAAAGCTGACCCAGAGGTAAATGTCCACTGCCTTGATGTACGATACCCGAGGCATAGATGCATTCACACCAGTGATGATGGTGGACATAGTTAGCACAGTGGTGATACCTAGACAGAAGATCCATAACATTACCTCATGTTTTGAAATGTCATACCCAACCAGATACACAGTGTGCTATCTTACTGGATTTAATAACACGCTCATTTACATCAGATGATGTAATATGATCCAACAGCCCTTTAATAAAGGTCAGGTATGCCAAACTTCAGTCAGCATGGATTTATAGGTGAGAAGATATCCAGGTAGCCTATAGTGGTATTACTTAGCATCCAGCGGCATTTGTAGGATCAGAGTTTTAGAGGTACTGAACTCCTGGCCCGTCACAATAGAGTTCACAGTTTTGCACATTTAAATGCAATTTCATTCTCACATTTATGAAAGAGATCCACTTTTTTGGCAAAGTCTGAGACCAAACCATCAAATCTGATGTGTTTTTAAAATGTTGAGCCACAGCAAAAGAGGAATAGTTTGGATTTATAAAACAAATATATTGGAACCCAACTAATTTCTGGGGTAAGGCAACTAATTTGTATACAGCAATTGCCCTGCAGAGACAAATGAATAAAATGTTTTAAATTTCCAGGCAAATCGTTGGACCAAACCAGCTGCACTTAACGAGACATCAGGGAACGAACCATATTTTACAAATTTTTCTGTGTTGCCATTGGACTTTTAATTAACTGGCTACTTTTGCTTTAGACAGACTGGCCTCTAGACAGAGGAACAGTTGAATCAGAGTGGATGATCATCGGCTCGTAAAAGTTTGTTTCCTCCTGAACAATTTGCACCACCCACTTCTGAAATGATGGCTACTCCTCTCATATTAATGACAAACCAATGGCACTATTTTAGACACTGCAATGATAACATGTCACAAATCCCCAACATAAGCCCCCTCACTAGTTGTTGCTGGCTAGTAAGGGGCCCAGAGAAATGTCTGATATTAATCAATGTCAAAGACAACTGGAACCCCCGGTAAATACTGCAATGACATGTCGGGATTTGGGAATCTCACAAATGGGGCCCCCTATTGAAGTCTTATTTCTCCTCAGGTAGTGGGGGGTGTCGTGGTCTGTCTTGCTTGGGGAGTCCAGGGGGTCTAGACCCGGCCCTGCATATCACTAGTCCTGAACACACAAAACCAAGGGCTAAGGGGTAGATTGAGGGCTAAAGGATAGAACTGACGTTGGCCCCAAATGAAGCTGGAGTTGAAAAGCCTACAAAGCACACATATTCCCTTTGGTGAACTACCCACAAACCAGTGATCACCTAGCTGTCAAGTTATTGTACCTATTCAGGATCCCAACTTTAAAGGAGGATTTTATTACCCAAGGAAACTCTGGCTGGCACAGCCCGCCGGTCAATCCAAAATGACACCCATGATAGCATGACCATTAGTGTGGCAGGAAAATATGTCTGCAGCAGAAAGAAGAAGATGTGGCGTCTCAGCGTGAAGTTGATGTACAGGCGATTGTACCAGCCTGAAAAGACAGTGAGAGTATAGCTCAGTTCGATGTACAAGAATAAACAATATAGAAACTCATGCCCCAGTGAGGAGTTGTTGTATGTGGTACATGGCTAAAATTGTGACAGTTTTGCTTTTGTTAATTGTGCCTTTTTTGAGAAAACAACATGCGATCAGTTCTCCCCTAAAACACCTTACAAAATGCAGAAAAACATTTTGCCCTCCATGTATTTTCTACAAATGATATTGTAATAATGCAGTATTTTTTGGAGACGATAATGTGGATGCTAAGCTTAGAATTGTGCCTTTGTGACTTCTTCACTGACACACAGTTCGCTTACTCTATGATGTGCTTTTCAAACATGGTTGCAGTTTACGACACAAAAATATTTCGTTATTAAACATTATTGCCATTGTTAGACAGTAACCTGTAATTCCTCAAATCTTTATTATTGTGTTATTCCCTGTAGCTATGTTTAACATCGGCCGTATTTTGTAATCACAGTCCGATTTGTTTAAACACTAAAATGCACTGAGTGGGGTATTGACAAATAACATATATTTGACATAAATTACACTAACTGCTTATTCATGACACACGTTTGATTTATTTATGTCAGCTATCTGTGAGGGCTGATATTTAGGCATTTCGTGTGTTGTATCAGTATCAGAAGCACTAAAAACAATAAAACCAAAATTTAAGTGTATCATGCATGTCATTTTGGGAAAAATCTGTTAAAATCTGCATTCGGGTTACAGAAAACAAGACTAATTTCCATTTTTTTTGCATTACAATATTCTTGAGTTACCTGTGCTGCTGTAGAAGGCCAAACGAGATGTAGTGTGGAACTTCTGGATAAGGAACTGTGATAACGAAATACGATCATCAGTACTTAGGGACTCATCACCGCTTTTCCAGTAAAGCATCAAGTCTTCATCTGTGTATGCATCTGTAAAATATCAAACAGCATTTTTTTAAATACACTAATTAAAAATCTCAGCAACTGCTGTTTTATAGTATATATTTGTCACTGCTTTAAACATCGTGTGTATATACAGTATTTTATCACATTTGAGCGACTATCGTTATACTTTAGAATGTCAGAGGTTGCAAATGGGTCGACCAAAGTACCCACACACCTCCTGAATGGAATTTATTCTCCCGAGATAGGAGATGGAAATTCCCCACACTTTGTGGGCAGAGTGGGACAGCTAAAAAGAGACAGATCCTGAAAGATGACTAGATCTTGCTGGCAAGATAGGTGGTCATGGATCCGGCCTGTTATACAGGGGGACTATTTTGGTTGTTAACAATCTCACTGAGTCGATGTTCTGGCACCAGATTAAAGTTGTTAAACCTTCAGACACTATCCTGACAGGGATACAAAAGAGGCAGTAACGATCTCTCCTCTTCTGGGGAGGTCATCACTGGACCAGATCCTTACCTGTGGTGGAAGGCGGTGAGGGCCTGATCCACCTCTGCAGTCAAGTTACAGCTTATCAACTTCTAACTATACAGCAATTGCTTTGCCATAAATGACAGCTTTGTAGTGAAATAGCATCTGTGCTGCTTTGCAAATAAATGAACTTGAGCTATGATAGGTACCTGTTTCTTCTGGAACTAGATGGAATGAACTACGACCAGCTCTTTTTATCACTCTGTTCTCAGAGCATAGTGAACAGTTTTAAAAGTCCAGAGAGACTGCTCCAAATGGTATGGCCGTATTGGGGAGGAGCCCCTATTTTGTAACTCCTTGAAATGATGCAGGATACTCAGCTCTGACAGTATGATAAAAGCGTTTATTGTAGGTGAACTCACGTTCAATCTGATTTAAGATCAGAAATATAGTGTAAAGCAGTTGCTACACTGTGGCAAAAGACTGGTATTATATCAACTCGCTTAATAGAAAAGTATTGCAAGTGACCGATGCCCTACGTGGTTTATTCAGAGAAGCACTTAGGGAAGAGACAACTATGGATCAACCAGTGCTACGGCCTGAAATTCCATCTGTAACTGTGCTGCAGTGAAGGAGCAGGAAGATGGTACCTTCCTCTCTTTTAAAAACACCAGCACTACTGGACTTAGCAGAGATGTCAAATATGGCCCTGTATATGGTGTCTGAGAAGATTCATAACAGAACATCACTGATCGGTGTACGGCAGTCGAGTTGGGTGGGTGTTTTCATGCCAGGATCATCTCCTAAGGGCAAGCTTGAGGTCTATGTACAAATCCCCCATGGAGCAACACAATGCTGATCTTCAGTGTAGGGTGGTGGTGGGGTTGTGGCCATAAAAAGGCAAGTGGCACATATAAACCCTTAGGCTGAGAGTCACTGTCTGTTTTGTCATCGTGAAGAAACTCTGCTTCACCTACAGTTCAGTTGTCCTAGACTATGTCCCCTTTTCTCTCTGCTGTAACCTTTGCTTGAAGGTTTTGGAGAAGTTGTAGACCAGTCTGTAACCAAAGTAAATTTCCTCATTGGTCATGCAAAAATGTCAGTCTGGCTGAGCAGAAGAGCCAAACAAAAGGTACAGGCTGTACAGATGCTGCAGTCATGTTTAGAGCTCTTGTAGCTGCTAGGTTAGAAGTGTAATCTACATATTTCAGAATGACATAAATTAGACAAATTGTGATTGTATTTGGGGCTATGCAGGTGTTTTATGCACAGTAAACACACATCCAAAAGACCAAATACCAATATCTTGTTTTTAACTTCTGAATCACAGTGTCATTGTTTTTCTTGTTGTGCCAATATACATTGTGTAGTTTGCATTGTTGTATGTAATTGATCATCAGGGATCAGTTAAAGGTCAAAGGTCTCCCTCTCAAATTAATTTGACTTGACTTTGTATGTGCAACTATTTTTTTTGTTTTGTTTTTTTAATCATATCATTGATCATATACGATATAGTTGTCTGGACATTGAGAGTATGCTATTAAAAAAAATCCTTGTCATTCATTGGAGCACATCTTTTTTCTCCTTAGGAGCTCTTTTAGGGGTTAAGACAAAGGCAGCTTCCTTGATCCATCCTCTTTTGTCGAACAGAATAAGTAGGTGAGAAAAATTATGGATGAATGAATGTGTATAACGACTTGATTAAAGATGCTCAACTCACAGCTTTCCAATTCCAGGGTACAAGTCTGAGAATCCAGGGGAAATCGGCTGAAGTCCATGTTACAAGCTGCAGTCACTGTGACTCTGAGAACAATAGACACATCAGAAGGACAATCATGACATTGCATACATTCATCTGTAATACTTGAAACTGTCAAGTGAGGCATAATCCTGAATCCTGGATGACAAAGCAGACTCACCAAAACAAATTAATCAAACATAATTTATTATTATTTACAAGGGAGCAGGATAAATGTGACAAAACAAATGAAGTTAACAAACAGGAAAAAAAAGACAAAGAAAGGTCCATCCATCCATCCATTTTCTGTATCGCAGCAAAGAAAGGTGAACGTGAATATACAACATTGGCATTCAAAAACTAACTCAAAGAGGCGGACGAAGCCACAGCAGGAGGAATATGCCGACAACAGAAAAATATACACATCGAATCCGTACTACTCAATGAGAGAAATACTCGAAAACAAACAACAGAAGTACAGTGGAACCTCGATTTAAGGGAGTAATGGTGGGGTGGGGTCGTCTGTTACAGCCGATTCGTTACATTGAAGCACTTTTTTGTGGCCATATGCACCCATATTACTTCTGTACAACACAAATTATTGTTTTGTACTTTTTTTGTGGCCTAAAACACCCAGTACGCTGCAAAGCTAATGTAAATTAATATAAAAAAGCTTGAAAATGTTTTAAAGTTAATCCAAATTTACCTCCTCCCGGGATAGAACCCAGGACTGCATGACACATGCAAATTAGCCATGTGCGGCGCCAGTGTTGTCTGACCCCAGTACCTGTTTGAAAACTTTATCCAGACTGACCTCGCTGGTGTGATTGGGGGTGATCATGACATACGTGGTGGTAGACGTTGTTGTAATGGCCACTCGAGGAGGGTTGCTTTCATGTGCTGCGTGGGACTAGTGCACTTATTTGCAACTCCGTTAAGATTAGATGCCATAGTGAACGGCTTGACAAAAAGAAAAAAAATGTTACTCTACCAAAAATAGAATGTTCCAGAGTCCAATAAACAACAGTGGCCAATTCTGGAAGGAACAGACTTTGTCAATGGTGTGTAGCGATTATGTATGAAATAAGAATTGTAATTAATTTAGGATAAAGTAATAAACCGGGAGGGACGTTTGCGTTATTTCCGGTTTATCGCAATTTTAAATTACAGTGTTATAAATCCAGATATTTGACATATATGAAGGGCACCACATCACGTTTTACAAGTTTAACTTTAAGCGAAATGACGACAAACCTTTTTAATCAGTCTCATAATCTGTAGGTTGCTACACTCTACGACATTTTGAGTCCTAGGTTACAGAGGTTTACTTAAATTCAGAACACACACAAAATACGACCACGAGTGGAATTTTATGGTATATTTAATGAAACACACAACTACAAACTACAGCAAGAAAATAACACTAAGGGTACAAACAAAAAAACAAAATAAGGCGTACTAAAACAGAAAAGAGAACATTTTTCGCTGGGCTAAACTAAATGAGCATGTGAGCGTTTAATGGGTTGAGTCAGAGCGAGAGAAGGCAAAGTTGGGATTTCGTATGAAGCTTGTAATTTCCCCACAATTATTATGCACTGATGTTGTATATCATAGTAAGGATTGCAGTGTCGACTCACGAACGGTGATCAGCTGGTCTTTGGGGGTGGTCTTCCTTTGGAAGCGGCTCCGGAAGCAAGGCGACATATTTGGTTGAGAGAGGCGGGAGAAGAAAAATGGCTGGTCATCACGCCTTCTTGGGAGAACCGGACGTCTCTCTTCCTGCCTCTTTCGTGGCTCGCTGGCAATTTCAGAGCGATCTGGCTGGGAGCGGACCCGCTCCCTTCGTAGTAGCGGCTCTGATTGCTTAGCGGAGGCCCACGTTTAGGCTGGGAAGCCATGTCCGTTCTATCCCGGCTCGCGTTTGCCACGCCGTGTGCCCGCACAAAATGGGGGAAGGGATGGCCGACGGCCAGCCCGGCTGGCGAGCTGCCCGCAAGGTACGAGGAGAGGGAAAACAAGACTAGCATGAACTCAACTCAACTCCCAGAAAGGTGTGAGTTTAGAATTAAATACCCCAGCGGCGGGGCGTAGGAAGAGGGCGTGCCAACTTGGAGAAGACCACGCCCACCAGCCTGAATCTTGTCCACAAATTTGAGTAAATAGGTTTTAAAATAATAATCCCAAACACTCCCAATTTTGTCATCTCACACATAGAATAATTGTTTAAACTTTGGTCGTGGCAGATGGGTTGCTTATTGTTCAATACAACATTTCGTATTGTTTGATTTCAAATCATGAACAGCTTTCAAAATCATGCAGAGGACCTGTCAAAGTGAGAATGGGGACACAGATGCCAAGGCATACATTTGGAATTTTCCTACAGAGTTCGCAAGGTATAAAAACGTACATTTTATCTTCTGTTAACAAACATCAGCGGCACGGTACACAAGTTCTGGCATTTACAGTTCCTCTCAACGCCAGTGGGTGGAGCCTCACGCGCATGGGTGGATATTAACCACATAGTCTTCCCCATGTGGTCCGGGAAGGGGTCTTTTGAAGACAGGAATAAAGATTTGAAGGGAAGCTGCTAATTAGGTTAAGTTCCACTTGACGTGCATCAGGCCCTGTCCTAGTCGCCGTCTCACAGCAGGGCAGTGTGGAGGAGTGGGAGTTCTCAGGTGGTCGCGAGTCTCTGTGACGCCTCAAAGTTGCGGCGTGCATGTCCGCTACAGGTGGTTTAAGTAACAACTGGAAACTATTTTTGGAGACATTGTTCGGTCCCAAGGTCCCTTACATCCTATACCCATTAAATTGGGTTCCGTTAAATCGAGATTCCACTGTATTTACAATTATCAATGGCCAAACAATTGGGGAGCACAAACAGCCAGACACAAGACACAAAGTACAAGAAACAAGCAGTAATACAAAATGGGACAGACGATGGTGGAAAGAAGTGCATAATGTGGCACTCCTTCTGCTTCTCCTGTGCCTATAAACCCAGCTGAATGTCATTGTCAGCAGGTGCGGCGCAGGTAGCTCCACTCACCAACACGTACCAAGGTGACTGGAGAAACAAAACGGGAAAACACACAGGCACAGAAACTGGTACAAACTGTACCACAACAGAAACTGTTTGTATTCAACCACATATACAGCAGAAAACAACATCACAGTCCAGCATAATACTTAAGCAATAGGGTTTAGCGTATATTGGTTTGGTTAAAGCGTAATTAATATGGAAAAGAAATAAATCGGGAAGTAAACGCCTGCATTTACTTCCGGTGTAATTCAATGTACGTCAGAAGGTCACAATCAAACTATCTTTCTCTTGTATAGGGCACCACGTCTCTTTTTATATTTGTCAATTTTAGGAAAAGTGATGAAAAACCTCAATCAATCTCTGTCATCTAGAAGGCTCGCTACATGAATAGAATAATTAGTTCTCGATTTCAGCAGTCAACTGTTGAAACGCAAACACACACAGAACACAGCAGGAAGAGGAATTTTAGAGGAAATTTAATGAAAACTACAGGGGAATTCAAGGACAAATGAAAAGGGACTTAACTCCGAAAAAGTACAGGTAAACATGAAAATGGCTGAACTCGTGACGTGAGTGTAAAATGAGTGGATTGCTCAGTCATTCACAAGCAAAGATGGGCCGAGGTTCACCTCTTTGTTAACAAGTGCGTGAGAAAGTAGTCCCAACAGTTTAAGGACAATGTTGCTCAACGTACAATTGCAAGGAATTTAGGGATTTCATCATCTACGGTCCATAATATAATCAAAAGGTTCAGAGAATCTGGAGAAATCACTGCATGTAAGCGGCAAGGCTGAAAACCAACATTGAATGCCCGTGACCTTCGACCCCTCATCAAAAACCGACATCAATGTGTAAAGGATATCACCACATGGGTTCAGGAACACTTCAGAAAACCAATGTCAGTAAATACAGTTCGGCACTACATCCGCTGGCGTCTCTGGGCCCGAGCTCATCTAAGATGGACTGATGCAAAGTGGAAAAGTGTTCTGTGGTCCGACGAGTCCACATTTCAAATTGTTTTGGGAAATTGTGGACGTCGTGTTCCCCGGGCCAAAGAGGAAAACAACTATCCGGACTGTTATGGACGCAAAGTTCAAAAGATGGTATGGGGCTGTGTTAGTGCCAATGGCATGGCTAAATTACACATCTGTGAAGGCATCATTAATGCTGAAAGGTACATACAGGTTTTGGAGAAACATATGCTGCAAACCAAGCAACGTCTTTTTCATGGACGTCCTTGCTTATTTCATCAAGACAATGCCAAACCACATTCTGCACGTGTTACAACAGCGTGGCTTCGTAGTAAAAGAGTGCAGGTACTAGACTGGCCTGCCTGCATTCCAGACCTGTCTCCCATTGAAAATGTGTGACGCATTATGAAGTGTATAATACGACAACGGAGACCCCGGACTTTTGAACAGCTGAAGCTGTATATCAAGCAAGAATGGGAAAGAATTCCACTTGAAAAGCTTCAACAATTAGCGTCCTCAGTTCCCAAAGATTTATTGAACGTTGTTAAAAGAAAAGGTGATGTAACACAGTGGTAAACATGACCCTGTCCCAGCTTTTTTGGAACGTATTGCAGCCATAAAATTCTAAGTTAATGATTATTTGCTAAAAACAATAAAGTTGATCAGTTTGAACATTAAAAATCTTGTCTTTGTAGTGTATTCAATTTAACATAGGTTGAACATGATTTGCATGATTGCATATTCTGTTTTTATTTATGTTTGTTGTACATCAGAATGTTTTAGGTTGTTCATTACAACCCGTTTAAGCCCATTGGGCGTTTCTACAGAGAGTTTTGTATGTGGGCATGTGCTGTGGTCAAGTGGATGAGGAAGTACCACATGGCCAAAGTCATCCTTTCTGAGAAGCAGCAACTCCTGAGTAAGTATCCTTACACTGCTGTTTTCATTAGATTCCAATAAGCTGTTAACATATAGTGATATAAAATACCTGTACATCAAATGATGACGGTTAATGATTCATTGTTGTGATGAGCTTTTACTGATGTGCATTTTTTTCAGACCTTCCCAGCACTCACTCATTATGGACATAAAAACACGGTGGAATTCTCTTTGAATTAATTGGCCATTCAGGCCAAAGTGATGGACCCAAGCATAAAGAAGCAGGTTGACAAGGAAAAGTAAGAGATATATTTTGCAACTATTAAAAAAGGCTAATCGGACTTTAAGACTGAAAGGGGACTTGTGTATTAATTGATAGTTATTTGTTCTTTTACACTGATGAAAAATTGCAGTCTGACGACTTAAAAAAGGCAGAGAAGTTTGTCCAACTGATGCGAATGCTTTACACATCGACTCTGTGTTTCGAGTGAAAGAAGTTTACCACGTGGTAAAACTTTATCTATCTTGAAGAAGTTAGAGTGTCACTATTCCATCAAGACAGAGGACTCCGCATTTGAAAGAACTATAATGTGAGAAGATCTGGACTCATTATCAGGTAATATCATGAGTGCCACAACCACATACCTAAAAACTTACATTTAAAAGCTCCTTAGAGGACCTGTTTGCAGAGGAGGACCAGCAAGACATGCACCAGGTAGCCCCTCAAGAGACCCAGAACATTAGTGAGCATCTAGAATTGGAAATTTAAATGTACAGAAGCCTGCGTGCCATTCCCATCTCAGCTGACCCTGTTTTGTGGTGGCGGGAGAAGAGGGACACTTTGCCACTGCTATATGATTTAGCACAAACATATTTGTGTGCTCAGGCATCCCCCATTCCATTAGAGAGGCTCTACAGCAGGAGATACCACAAGTGTGGAGTGCTCACGAATCCTCCCTGAAAAACCCTTTTTCGTGTAAATGGTAAATGGGCTGCACTTATATAGCGCTTTATCTACACCTTCACAGTGCCCAAAGTGCTTTACAAAGCCTCACATACGCATTCATACACCAATGGGCGACTGCTGCCATGCAAGGCACTACCAGGCCCACTGGGAGCAAATTAGGGTTCAGTGTCTTGCCCAAGGACACTTTCGACATGCGGACAGTCATAGCTGGGATTTGAACCAATGACCCTTCAGTCACTGGACAACCGGCTCAACCTAATGAGCCACAGCCTCTTTATAAATATAATATAAAAAATTGTCTCTTTGGCAAGTTTCCAGTTTTCAAAATATGATTATTATGATTAAATGATTATTTATTGCCACTGTTACTTTGTTTATGATTCAAGATGGGCAAACTGACCCGCGGGTCACATCAGGCCCGTTGACCATTTCAATTCGGCCTGCCAAAGATTGCTACAGAATCGCCCAAATCATATCAAAATCATGACTACATTCATTTGACCTTGTCCTGTAATGCCGAGTGATTCCACTAGGTTGTGCTGTAATCCCCAGTGGTTCCACTAGGTTGTGCTGGAATGCCCAGTGGTTCCACGAGGTTGTCCTGATATGCCCAGTGGTTCCACCAGGTAGCGCACTAGGTACAGTGATACATTGACATGACTTTAGCTGTTGTGTTTTTACTCTGCTACAGCTCTGAACCCTTCTTCAACCATGCCAAAGAAAAGTCGACAGTGAGTGCTCAGCAGTGATTCCAGTAACATGTCACTCACAAATTCTGCCATTTTGGGTCACGAGTAAAGTAATGCATTACTTTCCCCAGGAGAGTAACCAGACTGCAGTTACCGTTGACTCATTAATGTTTCTCAGCAAGTCATAATTTGTTGTTGGTGACTCGAAAGGTTACACTCCAGCCATTCAATATCATTTGACCATTCACAAAAACTGCTGAATTCTAAATAAGTAAAAGAAGGGATTGGGAGGTGATTGTTGAGTCTACAACGCACAGTGACGGTCAAATACCATAAAAGTGCAGAGAAATGCACGATTTCACTATCGCCACACTATTTCTGTTATTTTTCTTTGTAAAAAGTGTATTTGATTGTTGTTACTTTTTTTATTTACACATAAATAATACAGTTTTACTGGCGTGTTAAGTGCGCAATCCATTGTGGGTCCTACCGAAATGCGCGGTCATAAATCGGTCATGGCAGTTAAGGACTGTCTCACTGAAGGACTTACAATACTTAAATAATATTTACAATGAAAAGGGATAACTTTCAACTCCATTGTAGTCCAGATTGTGAGATGGTTTGATGCGCTGCACAGCTGATGTCACGTAAGTAAGTGCTCCTCCACACCGTCAATCACCCACAGTTTTGCTAGTTGAACAATTGCGCATCAAAATTACGATGGTGGGAGCAATGGTGTGTGTGTGTTTGTATGCCCCCAATATCAAACCGCCACTCACTTTCACATTTACGTTCACGCACGCACGCACAAACGCACCCACACACACGGTTGCCTTCATGGACCACAATCGGTCTCCATCTATCGATCAGTTAAGAGTCTTTAGAGAAGTGTACTGAGAATAGTGTGCTTGTTTATGTTTAGGTACTTACTGTACTGTGTTGTCATGTCAATTCTTCACTAAGTTGCTGATTTAACACTAATATTTAAGTTATCGGTTCATGTTGATGTAACTGTAACTTGTGTGGCGTACATTACCAAGTAATGGTTACAGTTAAGCTAATGTTTTTTTTTTTTACTGTGGATGTGATATTCCTGCCACTTGGCAGCTGCTGAAAGTAACTAAAAAGTATTTTTTTCCTAACGTAGTTACTTTTGAAATCAAGTAATCAGTAAAGTAACTAAGTTACCTTTTCACCTTTTCAAGGTAACTGTGGCAGAAGTGGTGCTTAGTGTTTAATATAGAATGGACAACTAAATACTTTTTCACTGAAGTCCGGTCAAAGGCTGTATGTCTAATTTGTTAAGAAACCATTGCGGTTTTAGAGGAATATAACATCAGCTGTTACTTTTCTACCAAGCATCCTGATTATGCTAGCAGCCAATCAACGCAGGAACTGATGGCTACGGCTCAGCGGTTAAAAATCAAGCTTGCAGGCTCAGCAAAAGGCCTTTATCTGACAAACTGCCATCCAAGATTCAGTCACACAAGACCCTGAAACACCGCCACGGGAGCTGCAGATGGAACTGATTGATCTCCAATGTGATACTGCCTTAATAGAGAAGTTCAACTCTCAAACTGGATGAGTTTTATGCTTCATGAAGCGGAGACAAATTTCCAAAAATCCGAAAGATGGCACAGAGGATGCTGGTGGTGTTTGGCTCGACACGTGTGTGAACAGACTTTTAGTGTGAACACCAACAAAACATCCTACAGATCCCGCTGAGTGATGAACACCTCAGATGTGTTCTGAGAATTGCCACACCAAAACTAACACCAGACTTTGATGCAATGGCAAAAAAAAAAGGTGATCAACAAAACAACACCGTTCCCATTAAAAGTAAATTTAAGTATTAACACTACAATGCCTTTTTAAATGTTTTTTTATATTTAAGCATCTGGTTTTGGCTTGGCCCGCCTGGCAAATTTGAAAAGTCAATGTGGCCCATGAGCCAAAAAGTTTGCCCACCCCTGGTTTACATAATATATCATTTCAAGGAAAACGGCTTTTTATGTCCTGACATTTGGTTGAAGCTTTAAATAAGTTACAGCAACAATCATAGATCATTTTACACTTGAGACTACGTGAGTCCCGGGATGTAATGGAAACAATGAGTCCCAGCCCTGGAACATTGAGTCCCTGCAACTTATCATCGTGGAATACAGATACAGTAATCTTTTTGCTACATCGCGGTTCTTGCTTCACAGTTCCGCTATATTGCAGATTTTTATTACGGTTACTATTCTTTAATCTTTTATACTGTGTGTACAATATTTTTCTGTTATCCATTGCTCTTGCTCTCTTTCAATATATTGTGTTTAGGCCCGCCACGGTAGCACATTTTTTTAGAACAATATATTTTCCCAAAACGTTAAAGATAAACGATAGTATCTATGTTTTTTTATGCCAATGATATAATGATATTAGAGCATGATAAAGAATTGTACACATCTTACAAATTCTGTCCTGGTAATCAATCATATAAGCACTACTGTGTAATGTTCTCTCAATTACTAAATACAAGTAGGGCTGCATTTCACAACAGGCGCAAGTAAATAAAAAGAGAAAGTTATATATGTTCAAATAAAGTGTTGAACTTAACAAAGTTTGAGTCTCCCCTTTTTTTTTGGCATCATGACACAACAGTGAAGTCTCAAACAATTTTACATATTTTAATAAAAAAAAATCTTAACTGGGGGCACGGTGAACCACTGATTAGCACATCTGCCTCCCAGTTCTGAGGACCCAGGTTCAAATCCGGCCTCGCCTGTGTGGACTTTGCATGTTCTCCCAGTGCCTGCACGGGTTTTCGCCAGGTATTCCGTTTCCCTCCCACATCCAAGAAACATGCACAGTAGGTTAATTGAAGGCTAAATTGCATGTAGGTGTGAATGTGAGTGCGAATGGTTGGTTGTTTGTATGTGCCTGGCGATTGGCAACCTCTCGCCCGCAGTTAGCTGGGATAGGCTCCATGATAACCGCGACCCTAATGAGGATAAGTGACGCCAAATTGAGGAGAGAGAAAAAGGACAGGGGTGTCCAACTGTTTTTTTGTCTCGGGCTGCATTGTAGTTTTGATTTACCTCAGAGGGCCGTTAGAGCGGTGGAACAATATCAATGTTTAATCACCAAAACATTTTATTACCATTACACAACAAATTGAGGGATAACTAGTTTTGAAATCAGAAGACAAGGATAATAGTTTCTTTTGTTTAAGTTACTGTAGAAGGGTTTGGTAACAGAAAAATGCAATATCTCAACATTATTGTTTATTATTATGACAATTTGGAATTTGGGTAGAGATTTTAGCAAAAATTACAAAAGTTGATGAGCATGATTTGCTTTCGCGGGCACATAAAATGATGAGGCGGGCCGCATCTGGCCCCCGGGCCTTGAGTTTGACTGTTTGTGCTGTAGTGCATCTCTGACACGAGTTTAACTATGAGAATATAATTCCTTCATTCCCTTTGGCCACCTCATTAGGCACACTGGCGTAGGGGAGCTTATATGCGACTATCCGGCCATCCTGCCTGCAACGAACCTTATACATTTCAGATTGTAACATAGCGGTGATGAAACTCTGTCTTGAGTCGAGGAGTATTTATTATATTATTGTTTATTATTATGAAAATTAGGAATTTGGGTAGAGCGTCAGCCTCACAGTTCTGAGGACCCGGGTTCAATCCCCGGCCCCGCCTGTGTGGAGTTTGCATGTTCTCTGCCTGCGTGGGTTTTCTCCGGGCACTCCGGCTTCCTCCCGCATCCCAAAACATGCATTAATTGGAGACTCTAAATTGCCCGTAGGCATGACTGTGAGTGCGAATGGTTGTTTGTTTCTATGTGCCCTGCGATTGGTTGGCAACCAGTTCAGGGTGTACCCCGCCTCCTGCCCGATGACAGCTGGGATAGGCTCCAGCACGCCCGCGACCCTAGTGAGGAGAAGTGGCTCAGAAAATGGATGGATGGATGGATGGAATTTGGGTACAGATTTTAGCAAAAATCACATAAGTTGACGACCCTTGATTTTGACTCCTATGATTTAGAGTCTTCAATTAACCTGCACTGCCACTGGCAACCGACCAGTTCAGGGTGTATAATCCCCTCCCCACGAAGAACCGATGGCCTTTGCATTCCTGCTTCCGGACCCTCGGCCGGCCGGCCTGTTTTCACAGGACACAGGAAGCCTGTTTTATATCATCCATCCATCCATCCATTTTCTGAGCCTCTTATCCTCACTAGGGTCGCGGGCGTGCTGGAGCCTATCCCAGCCATCATCGGGCAGAAGGCGTGGTACACCCTGAACTGGTTGCCAGCCAATCGCAGGGCACACATAAACAAACAACCATTCACAATCACATTCACACCTACGGCCAATTTAGAGTCTTCAATCAACCTACCATGCATGTTTTTGGGATGTGGGAGCAAACCGGAGTGCCCGGAGAAAACCCATGCAGGCACGGGGAGAACATGCAAACTCCACACAGGCGGGGCCGGGGATTCAACCCCGGTCCTCAGAACTGTGAGGCAGATGCTCTAACCAGTCACCCACAGTTACACCGGTTTATATCATCAGAAACCATAAAACTGGTTGCTGATTGTTGACTGTTGAACAATGGAACATGGTCAAGTGGTGATTAGAGATCCTGCCTGTGGACATTAAAATGACATTGAAGAATTCCCACGCTTGTAACAAGCAAAAGAAACCTTCATGAATATTTTAAATGTATACCAGGTCCGGCTGCGAGACTTGGACAACTGCTCCTCTTGATTTAAAGCCAAACGGTACGGAATGAACAATAAGTAGTTGATTTGCCAAGACTAAAGTTTAAACAATCATTTTATATGCTTGATCTATGAGTGAAAGCCATTCGTTGGCAGGGTCACCCATGGCAAACAGGTCCATGGGACCTGTGGGACCAGACAAAGTACAGCTCCAAAAACCCCTATGTAGATAAAAAATTCAGGAAGACGTTTTCCCTTGCCCGGACGGGGGTCACCGGGGCCCCCCGCTGCAGCCAGGCCTGGAGGTGGGGCTCGAAGGTGAGCGCCTGGTGGTCGGGCCTGCACCCATGGTGCTCGGCCGGGCACAGCCCGAAAGGGTAACGTGGGTCCCCCTTCCCATGGGCTCACCACCTGTGGGAGGGGCCATAGGGGTCAGGTGCAATGTGAGCTGGGCGGTGGCCGGAGTTGGGGACCTTGGCGATCCGATCCCCGGCTGGCTCTAGGGATATGGAATGTCACCTCTCTGGCTCTAGGGATATGGAATGTCTCCTCTCTGGCAGGGAAGGAGCCCGAGCTGGTGTATGAGGTCGAGAAATTGCGACTAGATATAGTCGGGGTCGCCTCCACACACGGCTTGGGCTCTGGTACCAGTCCTCTTGAGAGGGGTTGGACTCTTTTCCACTCTGGAGTTGCCCATGGTGAGAGGCGCCGACCAGGTGTGGGTATTCTTATTGCCCCCCGGCTCAGCGTCTCTACGTTGGGGTTCACCCTGGTGGACGAGAGGGTAGCCTCCCTCCGCCTTCAGGTGGGGGGGACGGGTCCTGACTGTTGTTTGTGCATATGCACCAAACAGCAGTTCAGAGTACCCACCCTTTTTGGAGTCCTTGGAGGGGGTGCTGGAGAGCGCTCCCGCTGGGGACTCCATCATTCTGCTGGGGGACTTCAATGCTCATGTGGGCAATGACAGTGAGACCTGGAAGGGCGTGATTGGGAGGAATGGCCCCCCCTATCAAAACCCGAGTGGTGTTCTGTTATTGGACTTCTGCGCTCATCACGGATTGTCCATAACAAACACCATGTTCAAGCATAAGGGTTTCATACGTGCACTTGGCACGAGGACACCCTACGTCGCAGTTCGATGATCGACTTTGTGGTTGTGTCATCGGACTTGCGGCCGCATGTCTTGGACACTCGGGTGAAGAGAGGGGCGGAACTGTCAACTGATCACCACCTGGGGATGAGTTGGCTCTGATGGTGGGGGAAGATGCCGGTCCGACGTGACAGGCCCAAACGTATTGTGAGGGTCTGCTGAGAACGTCTGGCAGAATCCCCTGTCAGAAGGAGTTTCAACTCCCACCTCCAGCAGAACTTTACCCACGTCCTGGGGGAGGCGGTGGACATTGAGTCCGAGTGGACCATGTGCTTCCATTGCTGAGGGGGCCGACCAGAGCTGTGGCCGTAAGGTGGTCGTGGCGGTAATCCCCGAACCCGTTGGTGGACACCAACGGTGAGGGATGCCGTCAAGCTGAAGAAGGAGTCCTATCAGGCCTTTTTAGCCTGTGGGACTCCTGAGGCAGCTGATGGGTACCGGTTGGCCAAGTGGAATGCGGCTTTGGTGGTCGCTGAGGAAAAAACTCGGGCGTGGGAGTTCGGTGAGGCCATGACGAAACGACTTCTGGACAGCTTCGAGGAAATTCTGGTCCACCATCCGACGTCTCAGGAGGGGAAAGCAGTGCACCATCAACACTGTGCACAGTGGGGATGGGGCGCTACTAACCTCGACTCGGAACATTGTGAGTCGGTGGGGAGAATACTTTGAAGACTTCCTCAGTTCCACCGACACGCCTTCCCATGAGGAAGCAGAGTCTGGGGTCTCTGAAGCGAGCTCTCCTATCTCTGGGGTTGAGGTCACGAGGTGGTTAAAAAGCTATTTGGTGGCAAGGCCCTGGCGGTGGATGAGATTCGTCCGGAGTTCCTAAAGGCTCTGGATGTTGTGGGGGTGTCCTGGTTGACACGCTTCTGGAACATCGCATGGACATCGGGGAGACTGCCTCTGGATTGGCAGACTGCGGTGGTGGTCTCCCTTTTTAAGAAGGGGGACCAGAGGTTGTGTTCCAACTACAGGGGGATCACACTCCTCAGCCTCCCTGGAAAGGTCTATTCAGGGCTGCTGAAGAGGAGGGTCCGTCGGAAAGTCGAATCAGAGTTTGGTCTGCATTGCCGGCAGTAAGTCAGACTCGTTTCCGGTGAGGGTTGGACTCAGCCAAGACTGCCCTTTGTCACTGATTCTGTTCATTACCTTTATGGACTGAATTTCTAGCCGCAGCCGAGGCGTAGAGGGTGTCTGGTTTGGTGGCCTCAGTATATTGCATCTCTGCTTGTTGCAGATGATGTGGTTCTGTTGGCTTCATCGAGCCGTGATCTCCAACTCTCACTGGAGAGGTTCACAGCCGAGTGTGAAGCGGCTGGGATGAAAATTAGCACCTCCAAATCTGAGACCATGGTTCTCAGTCGGAAAAGGGTGGAGTGCCCTCTCCAGGTCGAGGATGAGATCCTGGCCCAAGTGGAGGAGTTCAAATATCAAGCATATTGGTGCAGCGTCTGCAGTGATGCCGACTTTGCATCGATCCGTTGTGGTGAAGAAGGAGCTAAGCCGAAAGGCGAAGCTCTCTATTTACCGGTCAATCTACGTTCCTACCCTCACCTATAGTCACGAGCTGTGCGTCGTAACCGAAAGAACAGGATCCCGGATACAAGCGGCCGAAATGACTTTCCTCCGCAGGGTGTCCGAGCTCTCCCTTAGAGATAGGGTGAGAAGCTCTGTCATCCGGGAGGGGCTCAGAGTAGAGCCACTGCTCCTCTGCCTTGAGAGGATCCAAATGAGGTGCCTCGCGCATCTGTTTAGGATGCCTCCTTGACGTCTCCCTGGTGAGGTGTTCCGGGCACTTCCCACCGAGAGGAGACCCCAGAGACGACCCAGGACATACTGGAGAGACTACGTCTCTCGGGTTGCCTTGGAACGTCTCGGGATCCCCTCAGAAGAGCTGGAGGAAGTGGCTGGGGAGAGGGAAGTCTGGGCTTCCCTGCTAAAACTACTGCCCTCGCGACCCGACCTCGGGTAAGTGGAAAAAAATTAATGAATGAATGAATAAGTGGTTTAATAATAATATTGTACATGTGGCTCAACCCTTCAACAGGGATGGTCTTCTGTATTCTTATAAGGAGTTGTTATCTGAGTATAATATCCTTGTCACTCCTGTAGTTTTTGCAAAGGTTTTTTGGAGCAATCCCTACGGGTGTTTGCTTGCTATTTAGATCGTTTGTAAGAATGGACATTAAACATTTGTCTCCCTTTGTCAGACACACCAGTCAGTAAAAGTTGTTTGATTGGTAATGATAGTAGAAAAAAGAAAGTAATTCAACTCTGGTTGAAAAGGGATATCATTATAGTTACATATGTGGTATCTTACTGTAATAAATATATGGACCTCATTGACTGGCTCTGTCTCTTACCCAGCCCTACTTGATATCCAATAAAGTTAAAGAAATCTCATTCAAAATGATTCATAAATTCTATCCATCTAATGATCATATTGTTAAAAGATACAAAATAGATATTCATTTGAAATGTACCTTTTGCTCTGTACATGTTGAAACAGTTACTCATTTACTTTGGCACTGTCCCATTGTCAAAAAACTGTGGGCTGAGATATGTGACTTTATTGCGCTCAATATTGATAATTCTTTATAAAGTTATATTGGAGGGATGTGCTGTTTGGGGTCACTGATTGTAAGTATAATAACGCAAAATCCAACAAAACCTTTATAAATAATCTCATTCTACTGATGGCAAAATTTGACATTCATAAATGTAAATTTGCTCGCAAGAAACCATCTTTTGCTGCTTTGAACGGTGAGCTCAGGTTGTACATCCTTTCTATTAAATCCTCTCATTATTAAAAAGCTATTAAGACTGTAAATATTTGTGAACAGTTTCACTTATATAAGATCCTCCTGGTGTAAATTGTAAATGTGATGCACATATTTGCTTGTGTACGTTGATGTGACCCCCGTTTGTTTCTGAAATAGTTTTTTGGGGAAAAAAAAAAAAGCGAGACGCCATTAACCGGACGCGGATGCTGCCGAATAAATGTGCCTTGCGGGCTAAAGCGCAAGTGAACGTGTGTTTACTCCTCGACTCAAGGAAGCAGTGCAGGTTAATTGAAGACTCTAAATCATAGGTGTCAAACTCAAGGGTCGTCAACTTATGTGATTTTTGCTAAAATCTGTACCCAAATTCCAAATTGTCATAATAATAAACAATAAGGGCCGCCTCATCATTTTATGTGCCCGCGAAAGCAAATCATGCTCATCAACTTCTGAGATTTTTCTACTCAAATTCCAAATTCAAACACTCAAGTCAAATTTTCTTCAGTACTCAGAGTGATTAAACACTGAATTACTTTTCAGAGGGCAAATTCCAGCCTTATTTCTACATTAAAAATCACTTTATTTCTTGAATTAATTAACTATTTTGGTGGCACGGTGGGGACTGGTTAGAGCGTCTGCCTCACAGTTCTGAGGACCCGGGTTCAATCCCCGGCCCCGCCTGTGTGGAGTTTGCATGTTCTCCCCGTGCCTGCATGGGTTTTCTCCGGGCACTCCGGTTTCCTCCCACATCCCCAAAACATGCATGAATTGGAGACTCTAAATTGCCCGTAGGTGTGAATGTGAGTGCAAATGGTTGTTTGTTTGTATGTGCCCTGCAATTGGCTGGCAACCAGTTCATGGTGTACCCCGCCTCCTGCCAGATGATAGCTCCAGCACGCCCGCGACCCTAGTGAGGAGAAGCGGCTCAGAAAATGGATGGATAGATGGATGGATTAACTATTTTGTTTGACATTATATTTTATTTTCTCAACATGGGGATTTTTTTTATTTGCTATGTGCTATAATCATCAAAATTATACATATTTTAAATATGAAATACTTCACTCTGAGTGTGTGCAGTGCATCTCTATAATTTCACTTTGAATTGAGCTACCTAATAAAAGATTTACACTATTCAGTGATTATGATACTGTTTGAGTAATGGTTATGAAAGTGTTTGAGTAGTTTATGAGTGCAAAACACGTATTATGAGAGGGTTTGAGTAGTGATTATGAGAGTGTTTGAGTAGCCTATGAGAGCAAGACTCTTGCATATGAGAGTATTTGAGTAGTGATTATGAGAGGGTTTGAGTGGTGTTTATGAGTGTTTGAGTAGGCTATGAGAGTGTTTGAGTAGCCAATGAGAGCATGACCCTTGCGTATGAGAGTATTTGAGTCGTGATTATGAGTGTTTGAGTAGTGATTATGAGAGGATTTGAGTTGTGTTTATGAGAGCTTTTCAGTAGTTTGTTTTGTGTGTCTGAAAGCATTTGAATAGTAAGTGTGATAGCTAATCCTGAATAATGTCCCTCACTGCCCCTCATAAAATATCTCTACAGAGATGTCAAAGACTCATTGCCAGTTTCAGAAAATGCTAGATTTCAATTGTTGCTGCTGAGGATGGCCCAACCAGTAATTAGGTATAGGGGGCCATTACTTTTTCACACAGGGCCAGGTAACTGAGTAGTTTATTTTTCCTTAATACATGAAATCACCAGGTGCCACGGTTGAACGACTGGTTAGCACATCTGCCTCACAGTTCTGAGGACCGGGGTTCAAATCCCGGCCTCGCCTTTGTGGAGTTTGCATGTTCTCCCCGTGCCTGCGTGGGTTTTCTCCGGGCACTCCGGTTTCCTCCCACATCCCAAAAACATGTAGGGTAGGTTAATTGACAACTCTAAATAGCCCGTAGGTGTGACTGTGAGTATGAATGGTTATTTGTTTATATGCGCCCTGGGATTGGCTGGCGACCATTTCAGGCTGTACCCCGCCTCTCGCCCGGAGATAGCTGGGATTGGCTCCAGCACGCCCGCGACCCTAGTGAGGATAAGCGGAACAGAAGATGAATGAATGAATGAATGAATGAATGAAATCAACATTTAAAAGCAGCATTTTCACTTCACTTGAGTTATATTTGTCTGATATTTAAATTTGTTTGTTGATCTTAAAGTGGGGAACTATGCAAAAGTAGAAGAATTTGAGAACGGGGCCAATACTTTTTCACGGCACCGTATATTAATATCATATACCATTGCACACGAACATCAACGCAACAGCACTCCAAAATTATGTTCAATCGCTAATTTAATATGCCCAAAAAGTGCTCATAATGCTGTCATTGAATAAAACGGTATGAACACGGCACTGGGTGCCAGGCTGGGCTCATCAAAGTCCCCCACAGTAACACACCTTACAAAAAGTCTAACTTCACAAAAGCAAACACCTGTGTTACATCATCTTCCCAAACTATTTTTTAAAGGTCTTAGATCCATGAGCGATGCAATAAATACAACAATGAGCTGACTAAATGTGTATATGGTTGGAAATGAATCTGCACCTACAGTGGGTACGGAGAGTATTCAGACCCCCTTAAAATTTTCACTCTTTTTTTAGCCATTTGCTAAAATAATTTACGTTGTTTTTTTCACATGTACACACAGCACCCCATATTGACAGAAAAAACGAAATTGTTGAAATTTTTGTAGATTTATTAAAAAAGAAAAACTGAAATATCACACAGCCATAAGTATTCAGACCTTTTGCTGAGACACTCATATATTTAACTTGGGTGCTGTCCATTTCCTCTGATCATCCTTAAGATGGTTCTACACCTTCATTGGAGTCCAGCTGTGTTTGACTGATTGGACTTGATTAGGAAAGCCACACCCCTGTCTATATAAGACCTTACTGCTCACAGTGCATGTCAGAGCACATGAGAATCATGATGTCAAAGGAACTGCCTGAAATTTTTTTTGGGTGCACTTAAGGTTCCTTAGAGCACAGTGGCCTCCATAATCCTGAAATGGAAGACGTTTCGGACAATCAGAACCCTTCATAGAGCTGGCCGTCCGGCCAAACTGAGCAATTGGGGCTCCACGAGTCTGGGCTTTATGGCAGAGTGGCTCGACGGAAGCCTCTCCTCAGTGCAAAACACATGAAAGCCCGCATGGAGATTTCGAAAAAAAAATTCCAAGCGGTATGTGCGGAGAAAACCAGGCACTGTTCATCACCTGTCCAATACAGTCCCAACAGTGAAGCATTGTGGTGGCAGCATCATGCTGTGGGTGTGTTTTTCAGCTGCAGGGACAGGGAGACTGGTTGCAATCGAAGAAAAGATGAATGCGGCCAAGTACAGGGATATCCTGGACGAAAACCTTGCTCAGAACCTCAGACTGGGCCGAAGGTTCATCTTCAAAAAAGACAATGACCCTAAGCACACAGCTAAAATACCAAAGGAGTATTTTGGTGTGACTGTTTTTGAATGACCCAGCCATAGCCCTGACTTAAACCAAATTGAGCATCTCTGGAAAGACCTGAAAATGGCTGCCCACCAACGTTCACCATCCAACCTGACAGAACTGCAGATGATCCCCAAATCCAGGTATGAAAAACTTGTTGCATCATTCCCAAAAAGACTCATGGCTATATTAGCTCAAAAGGGTGCTTCTAATAAATACTGAGCAAAGGGTCTGAATACTTATGGCTGTGTGATATTTAAGTTTTTCTTTTTTAATAAATCAGCAAACATTTCAACAATTACGTTTTTTCTGTTAATATGGGATGCTTTGTGTCCATTAATGAGGGAAAAAATGAGCTTAAATGATTTTAACAAATGGCTGCAATATAACAAAAAGTGAAATATTTAAGGGGCTTTGAAAACTTTCCGTACCCACTGTACTTACCTCCATATGTGTCATGCGCTGTTCTTCCTTCTGCAACGAAGCATTACGGCTATTTTAATCAAACAAGCCTACTCAAATGTATCAAACCTCACTATTTTCAATCATTATTGGCAAAATAAATAAATAAATAAATCCAGACTTTCAAAATAGATGACAATTACGCTGCACGAGTTGCTTCCGCAGAACAAGGAAACACTTTTCAGACAGTTTTAGCATTCACAAGAGTTTGTTTTTGTTTCACCACTTTAAAATTGGTTAATATTGCGTGAAAATAACAGATGAAATGGGAACAGACCAATATCATCAATTTGTGAAGCAACCAAGAATACATACTAGTAGTATTACTACAGTGGAACTTCGATAGAACGGACTAATAATTGATCCAAGATGGCGCCTACCAGTGTGGTCGCCTCGGTTACGCGCTCTCTAGTATTGTTTTTGTTTTTGTGTTTTTCGTTCATCTTTGGAGACATTACACGACTCACTTACACAAGGGAAGACTTGCTCACCATCAAGGAGGGTACTCCGGACTTTCTTTCTCCAACTTTCGCAAATCCGCTCAGTTTTTTCCCAAGTTACTCACCGGAGCAGCGTCCACGGTCTTCGGCGCATGAAGGCGGAGGCGGCGCCACAGAGGGCGTGCTGGGGCCTATCCCAGCTATCTTTGGGGAAGAGACGAACCCTGAACTGGTCGGGAGCCAATTGCAGGGCACATATAAACAAACAACTATTCGCACTCACATTCACACCTACGGGCAATTTAGAGTCTTCAATTAACCCACGATGCATGTTTTGGGGATGTGGGATGTGGGAGGAAACCAAAATACCCATAGAAATCCCACGCAGCCACGGATTTGAACCCAGGTCCTCAGAACTGTGAGGCGAATGTGCTAACCAGTCGTCGGATTTGCTAACCAGTCGTCCACCGTGCCGCCCAGAACAAAAACAGACTTACCAAAATAAAACTGGTAGATGTGCTCAGCATTCCTTTAAAGAACCGATACTTCTGCTCACTCATCCACATGAGTATTTTCCAATTCGTGTGTGACTCCGGTTATTTAGAGTAACTTCCAGTGGATAGTCTTTTCTTCTCACTTTCCTCTACTCTGCCTCTGAAAAAGTATTGCAAAAGTCCAAAGGAAGAGATTATTGTTCGATCTACGTTCTCACTTTCACCTTGCTGGCTGGGTAGTGACGGAACAACAAGTTCACAGATCCAACCAGCCACAATGATTTTCCTCTGCAGGCTGTCTGGGCACCTCCCTCAGAGATAGCGTGAGAAGGTGCGTCAGAATAGGAGTGCTGCTCCTCCACATCATAAGGTACCCTATGAGGTAACTAAGGCTGGTTAGGATTCGTGCTGGACGCCTCCTTGATGAGGTGTTCTGGACATGTCCAACCGTCGGACGATGTCTCTCAACTGAATGAAATGACTTGGGAGAGTGGAATCTGGGCTCTATGCTAAAGCGAAGGCCCCTGCAAACCAACCCAGGATAAGGGGTGGTTGGTTTTGAGAAATTATTTTTAACGGGAAGTGAGTCCCGACACCTGAGTGATTAATGGACGAAGTTGTGGGTCCCAATATCTTTTAGTATAGTTTTTATTTATTTTTAAATATATATATATTTTTCAATCTGTCTGGTGTTTTGCTTTAAGGGTTCACAACTTGCCATTTTATCCATGGCTGTGGCTCAGTTGGTAGAGCCGGTCATCCAGTGACCAAAGGGTCGACAGTTACAATCCCGGCTCCGACGATCCACTGTCAAAGTGTCCCTGGGCAAGACTCTGAACCCCAAATGGCTCCCATTGGGCCTGGCAGCGCCTTGCATTGCAGCAGCCACCCATTGGTGGATAATGTGTGCTTGAATGGGTGAATGTGTGAGCATCTGTAAATCGCTTTGGCCACCGTGATGGTGTAGTAAAAGTGCTATATACAGCGGCTGAAATAAGTATTTAACACGTCACCATTTTTCTCAAATATATTTCCAAAGGTGCTATTGACATGAAAATCACACCAGATGTTGGGAACAACCCAAGTAATCCATACATACAAAGAATTTAGAACAAATAAGATCAGAAATTAAGTTGTATATAATAATGTGAAATGACACGGGGAAAAATATTGAACACGCCAACTGGTATTTATTTAATACTTTGTATAAAAGCCTTTGTTTGCAATGACAACTTCAAGACGCCTCCTGTATTGAGAAACTAGCCGCATGCATTGCTCTGGTGTGATTTTAGCCCACTCCTCCACACAAGCAGTCTTCAAATCTTGAAGGTTCCGTGGGCTTATTATATGGGTTTTAGTTCTTTTCATAGATTTTCGATTGGATTAAAGTCAGGTGATTGGCTGGGCCATTCTAGCAGCTTTATTGTTTTTCCTTGAAACCAATTGAGAGTTTCTTTGGCAGTATGTTTTAGGTCATTATCCTGCTGAAATGTCCACCCTCGTTTCATTTTCATCATTTCTCGTAGATGGCTGCATATTTTTGTCAAGAAAGTGTTGGTACATTTGCCCATTCATCCTTCCTTCAATAATGTGAAGTTTACCAGTACCAGTACTGTAAGCAGACCCACACCATCATGTTTCCACCTCCGAACTTCATTGTTGGTATGGTGTTTTTCGGGTGATGTGCAGTGCCATTTCTCCTCCAAACATGATGTGCATTATGGCATCCCAATAGTTCAATTTTGCTCTCATCCAACCAGACTATATTTTCCCAGTATTTAACTGGCTTTTCCAAATGTTGTTCAGCAAACCTTAAACGAGCTTTGACAAGCTTTTTTTTTTTTAGCAATGGGGTCTTGCGTAGTAAGCGTGCATACAGGCCATGGTGGCGGAGTGCATTACTCCTTGTGACAACAGTACCTGCTAATTCCAGGTCTTTTTGAAGCTCCCCACAGGTGGTCCTTGGATCTTGGACAACTCTTCTGATTATTCTTTGCACTCCTCTGTCAGAAATCTTGTAAGGAGCACCTGATCGAGGCAAATTTATAGTGGTATGATTGGCTTTTCACATAGGTATTATGGCTCCATCCGTGCTCACTGGAACATTCAGAAGATTAGATATGTGCCTGTAACCAGTGCCATCATTAAGTTTTGCACCAATTAGTTTACGATGGTCTTGAGACAGCTGTTTGCTCTTACCAGGGCTGTTGCCCATGAATTGAATGTTCATTTCTCTACCATAAGCCGTCTCCAAAGGCGTTTCAGACAATATGGCAGTACATCCAACCGGCCTCACAACCGCAGATCACGTGTAACCACACCAGCCCACGACCTCTACATCCAGCATGTTCACCTCCAAGATCATCTGAGACCAGCCACCCGACAGTTGTTGCAACAATCGGTTTGCATAACCAAAGAAACCGTCTCAGGGAACCTCGTCTGCATGCTCGTCGTCCTCATCGGGGTCTCAACCTGACTGCAGTTCGTCGTCGTAACCGACTTGAGTGGTGAATGCTCACATTCGACGGTGTCTGGCATGTTGGAGAGGTGTTCTCTTCATGGATGAATCCTGGTTTTCACTGTTCATCGCAGATGGCAAACAGCGTGTGTGGTGCCGTGTGGGTGAACGGTTTGCTGATGTCAACGTTGTGGATCGAGTGGCCCATGGTGGCGGTGGGGTTATGGTATGGACAGGTGTATGTTATGGGCAACGAACACAGGTGCATTTTATTGATGGCTTTTTGAATGCACAGAGATACCGTGACGAGATCCTGAGGCCCAATGTTGTGCCATTCATCTACGACCATCACCTCATGTTGCAGTATGATAATGAACAGCCGCATCTTGCAAGGATCTGTACACAATTCCTGGAAGATGAAAACATCCCAGTTCTTGCATGGACAGCATACTCCCCGGACATTTCACCCATTGAGTATGTTTGGGATGCTCTGGATCGGCATATACGACAGTGTGTTACAGTTCCTGCCAATATCCAGCAACTTCGCACAGCCATTGAAGTGGAGTGCACCAACATTCCACAGGCACACCTGTGCAATAATCTTGCTGTCTAATCAGCATCTTGATATGCCACACCTGTGAGGTGGGATGGATTATCCCGACAAAGGAGAAATGCTCACTAACACAGATTTAGACAGATTTGTGAACAATATTTGGGGGAAATTGCCTTTTGTGTATGTAGGAAAAGTTTTAGATCTTTGAGTCCAGCTCATGAAAAATTGGAGCAAAAACAAAAGTGTTGGTTATATATTTTTGTTCAGTGTATATTTAGTGATAAAAATTGTGATAAATACTTGTTTCAGCCGCTGTAAATGCAATAAATTTCCAATTTACCATCCCTACCATGACCCCAAATTCAACTATGACAGATGAACATCCATCCATCCATCCATTATCTGAGCCGCTTCTCCTCACTAGGGTCGCGGGCATGCTGGAGCCTATCCCAGCTGTCATCGGGCAGGAGGCGGGGTACACCCTGAACTGGTTGCCAGCCAATCACAGGGAACATTGAAACAAACAACCATTCACACTCACAGTCATGCCTACGGGCAATTTAGAGTCTCCAATTAATGCATGTTTTTGGGATGTGGGAGGAAACCGGAGTGCCCGGAGAAAACCCACGCAGGCACGGGGAGAACATGCAAACTCCACACAGGCGGGGACGGGGATTGAACCCCGCACCTCAGAACTGTGAGGCTGACGCTCTAACCAGTCGGCCACCGTGCCGCCACAGATGAACATGAAGAGTATCAATAAATGTTTTGGATGCTGACTTGATACACACACCTGAGACTGTAAAGCACGTGACCATCAGGAAAGACACGCAGCATGATGTTGTCTGTGGTTGTGTCGTGGATGAAAGATCTCTTGGAGTGGACGAAGAAGACATCAGGGACCCAGATCTTTTTTACCAAACGGCCATCAAATGTCATGCTCTTGTTGGTACTGCTGGTGAATGACAGACGTTCATCTTTCCAATAATGTCTCAGGTACAGTGTCATGGTAAAGTCCTGTTGGAACATGGTGACAAAGTGAACCAGAGAACATTGATGATGCAGCGTCAGCACCCATTGCAGCAAATATTGTTTGTACTATCATCATCATCTTAGTATCAGAGCAAATACTGTAACATCCGACCCGTGTGACCACTGCAAAAGAATTCAACAAAGAAGACAAAAGTGAGAACATAATCTTTCCACAACAATGGGCAACATCTAAAATTGTTTGGCCCCTTTTTGAGCGGTGGCTGTTAATTACAGGACAAGAGCAAGCCTTTAAGAAAAGGCACATTTTGTGACATTCCCATTCCATTTCTGATGTTGCAAGGGAGTGCTAATTTGACCAATAAATAGATTGTCTCTCGTATCACTTTTGGGTACCATACCACTGTGGTTTGTTCTCTACTGATAACCCTTACAAATTTTGAAAAATAAATGTTTCATGTAAACGGCTGTCCTGTAGCACGTCTTGTTCTGAAGCTTGTTCGGAGAACAGTTGATTATTTGCTTTAAAAACTTGCCAATCTTTGTGGCGTTGGGTATACTTTGGTAACAGAGGCTACAAGACTGTACTTCCAATAAACTGATTTCCCCCCTTCTTTTACAGTGGTAGCATATTTTCCAGAGGTGGGGACTCAACTCACATGACTTGACTCGAGTCAGACTCAATTGCCAATTTTAGGACTTGGGAATTATTCAGCTAGAATTTATGAAAAACTTTACTTTGACATTATATTAATGAGACTTGACTTGGACTTAAAACACATGACTTGTCAAGTTTACAGTTGAAATATGCATTTTCAACATTGTTTTGCTTTTCAAAGCAAATTATGTTTTTGCGCCAGGCGCACAAACTTTGCAAACTACTGTTATGCTCCAATGTGATACAGATTGCAGAGGCCACATCATGAAACACATTATGACGGTAGCTCCTCATATTATTATATTTGGACTCAAGGATCCCCTCCTTGAGCCGTCACCTTATCGTGGTGGAGAGGTTTGTGTGTCCCAATGTACCTAAGAGCTAAGTTGTCTGGGGCTTCACGCCCCTGGTAGGGTCACCCATGGCAAACAGGTCCTAGGTGAGGGACAAGACATATCACAGCTCCAAAAACCCCTATGACAAACAAAATTAATGGATTTAGGTTTCCCTTGCCCTGACGTGGGTCACCGGGGCTCCCCTCTGGAGCCAGGCCTGGAGGTGGGGCTCGAAGGCGAGCGCCTGGTGGCTGGGCCTGCACCCATGGGGCCCGGCCGAGCACAGCCCGAAAAGGTAATGTAGGTCCCCATTCCCATGTTCTCACCACCTGTAGGAGGGGCCATAGGGGTCGGGTGGAGTGTGAGCTGGGGGGTAGCTGAAGGCGGGAACGTTGGTGATCCGATCCCCGGCTACAGAAGCTGGCTCTAGGGATGTGGAATGTCAACTCTCTGGCAGGGAGGGAGATATAGTCGGGCTCGCCTCCACACACGGCTTGGGCTCTGGTATCAGTACTTTTGAGAGGGGTTGGACTCTTTTCCACTCTGGAGTTGCCCATGGTGAGATGCGCCAAGCAGGTGTGGGTATACTTATTGACCACGGCTTGGCGCCTGTACGTTGGGGTTCACCCTGGTGGACGAGAGGGTAGCCTCTCTCCGCCTTTGGGTGGGGGGACGGGTCCTGACTGTTGTTTGTGCCTACGCACCAAACAGAAGTGCAGAGTACCCACCCTTTTTGGAGTCCTTGGAGGGGGTGCTGGAGAGCCCTCCCGCTGGGGACGCCATCGTTCGGTTGGGGGACTTCAATGCTCACGTGGACAATGACAATGAGACCTGGAAGGGCGTGATTGGGAGGAACGGCTCCTCCGATCAGACCCTGAGTGGTGTTCTGTTATTGGACTTCTGTGCTCACCACGGACACCATGTTCAAGCATAAGGGTGTCCATACGTGCACTTGGCACAACTGGTGTCAGAATTTGGTTCGCATTGCCGGCAGGCAGATCGGTGCAGCGTCTGCAGTGATGCGGACTTTGTATCGGTACGTTGTGGTGAAGAAGGAGCTAAGCCGAAAGATGAAACTCTCTATTTATCGGTCGATCTATACGTTCCTACCCTCACCTTTGGTCACGAGCTGTGGGTCGAAAGAACAAAAGGTTCAGGGTGTACCCCGCCTCCTGCCCGATGATAGCTGGGATAGGCTCCAGCACGCTTGCGACCCTAGTGAGGAGAAGCGGCTCACAAAATGGATGGATGGATGGATGAACACTTCCAAGCGGCACGGTAGACGACTGGTTAGCACATCTGCCTCACAGTTCTGAGGACCCGGGTTCAAATCCGGCCTTGCCAGTGTGGAGTTTGCATGTTCTCCTTGTGCCTGCGTGAGTTTTCTCCGGGGACTCCGGTTTCCTCCCACATCCCAAAAGCAAGCATGGTAGGTTAATTGAGAACTGTAAATTGTCCAAAGGTGTGAATTTGAGTGTGAGTGGTTGTTTGTTCCTATGTGCCCTGCGATTGGCTGGCAACCGGTTCAGGGTGTACCCAGCCTCCCGCCCGAAGATAGCTGGGATAGGCACCCCCTGACCCTACTGAGGATAAGCGCTAAAGAGAATGGATGGATGGATGGATGGATGAATGGATGGATGGATGGATGGATGGACGGACGGTTGTTTGTTCAGGGTGTACCCCGCCTCTCGCTCAGTTGGCTGAGAAAAGCCCCAGCACGCCAGCGACCCTCGTGAGGATCAGCGGTACGGAAAATGAATGAATGAATGAACACTTCCAAAACTTTTAGTCAGACAAAGAATATTTTTCTTATTCCTAGTCAGCTGGTTGAAGCTCATACATGCACAGCCATGAAACTGATGCATTAATATGTAACAAAAAGCTAAGTGAAGATGCACAAAGGCTGTTTGTGATGTGAAACGCCATTATGAACCAAAACAAAGGTTTTGAACAAACATTACCTCTAAAACGGTTCAGTTAATGTTTGTTAAAGTATGTAAAATTGTTTGAGACTTAACTGTTGTGTCCAGATGCCAAACAGAAAAGGGGAAACTCGAACTTTTTCTTAAGTTCAGCACTTTATTTGAACACGTATTAACTTTCTCTTTTTATTTACTTGCTCTTATTGTGAAATGCAGCCCTATTTGGTAAATGAGAGAACATTACATAGTTGTTGTCATATGTTTGATTACCAGGGCAGAATTTTCTATATATATATATATATATATATATATATATATATATATCCTAGGGTCGCAGTCGTGCTGGAGCCTATCCCATCTATCCCCGGGCGTGAGGCAGGGTACACCCTGCACTGGTCGCCAGACAATCGCAGGGCACATATAAACAAACAACCATTCACACTCACATTCATACGTACGGGCAATTTAGTCTTCAATTAACCTACCCTGCAGAAAACCCACGCAGGCACGGGGAGGACATGCACATCCACACAGGCGGGGCCGGGATTTGAACCCTGGTCCTCAGAACTGTATATATATATATATATATATACACACACACACACACACACACACCCGCACACACACAATAAATGATCAAATGGACTCCGATATAACGGATGGACCATCAGGACTGAGAAATGTGGCAAAATAGTTTCCATTTGTTACTTAAACTGCCATTGACAAAGTCTGTTAGTTCCAGAGTTGGCCGCTGTTGTTTACTGACGCTGTGGCGCAATGCAGGCAGAGAATGGGACTGACTTATTTCCAGGTCACAGATGTGCAATCTTACTTGATCAAATTCCCCAAAAAATGCCTCACGTGCATTCGTGGTGATCGTGTTGAATGTGGGGCATTGACGTGGCGGCCCTGTGAGGATGGTTATTGTTTATTGTACATGGAGCCGAGAGAGAGCGGCATGGCTGCGGCTTTAACTCTGAGGAGTACAAAACACAACATGTCTTTGGAGTCTGGAACATGCTATTTTTGGTACAGTAACAGTTTTTTTTTTGTCAAGCCATTCACCTTTGCCAACAGATATGGAGAAACAGAATCAGAATCAGAATCATCTTTATTTGCCAAGTATGTCCAAAAAACACACAAGGAATTTGTCTCCGGTAGTTGGAGCCGCTCTAGTATGACAACAGACTTTGGAGACAGAAAGACATTGACAAAAAAAAAAACAGTCACTGAGCAGTAAAGGGTTGCTAGTTATCTGGTAATGCCGGTACATTTTTTATTTTTTTTTGACAATTGTGCAAAAAGATGCAGAGTCCTCTAGCACTTAGAGCAGTTCGAATGACTAATATTGCAATAGTCCGGTGCAATGACCATTGTGCAAAGGGCGCCGAGACTTCAAGGAGTGTATGCGGTTTAAAGTGACGAGTAGTGCGATAGTCTGGGACAATACTCCTCAATCAGCGTGCAAATGGAGCAGATGCTACTCTGGCATGAGTGGCCAGTATATGCAAATAGTGCAGCATGGTGAGACAACTACAGTGAGTGCACGAGTAATACATAATTGGCCCGACAGAAATGTGACAACAAACTCAAGTCAAAAAATTGCCAGCATGTTGTAATGAAATTGTAGGTTAGGTGTTTAAGAAGTTGATCGCAAGAGGGAAGAAGCTGTTGGAATGTCTGCTAGTTCTAGTTTGCATTGATCGGTAGCGCCTACCTGAGGGAAGGAGCTGGAAGAGCCGGTGACTGGGCTCTGACACCGCGAGAGACAGCGAGATTTCCCAGTTGAAATTTTGGCCGCTATGTTGCAAAATCACATTAGCAACCCTCAGACTTAATTTCCTCCTCATCCACTTTTTTTCCTCTTATTGCGGGGCTGATTATTATTGCTAACCTTTTTTCCAATCCCTGCTGACACCAAGATACCATTGTGGAGCCACTCGAAGATTTCATCGACAGATCTTTCGATCGCTTCATCATGCAAGCTAGCGGACCCCACCATGATCACCGCAGCAACCTGTTAAAAAGACAGAAGGCTAACTCATCCACCAGCACTGTGGATCTACTACCCAGCTCACCTGACGCCCATATTCAAGTTCTCTCCTCCATTGACAAGAAGCTATCACTTCTCAATCTATTACACCAGGAGATTAAGGAGCTCAAAACCAGCTCAGAGTTTACCAAGAAGTCAGAGAGCTAAAAGAAGACAGTGGCGAACTTCAGTCAGCTATGAAAACGATGACAACGGAGGTAGAAGTTCTCAAGAAAGAGAAAAAAAAATTAATAAATCAAAGAAGCAATGCTGGACTTACAGTCAAGAAGCATGCAGGATAACATCTCTTGCGGCATTTCTGAGAGTACACCTGATAATCCAGAGGCTCAAGTAAAAAACTTCATGTCGACAGCGCTGCAAATCCTGAAGGAGACACTCTCGAACATCACCTTCACCGAATACACAGACTAGGAGGACCGCGAGCAGGGAATCATCCCCAGCCAATCATCGTCAAATTCGAACATGTCCAGCAGAAAGTCTTTGTAAATTCAAAAGGAAGGGAGCTGAAGGGTACACAGTTTGGGATGAATTACCAGTTTCCACATGAAATCAAAGAGTGATGCAAAGTCCTGTACCCTCTAATGAAGACTTACCGGCAACAAGATGATATTGTGCAAAGGAGGCTTTCACGATGTGTGTCTGACGCGCTCCGAGCATCATCATACACCGCGCGGAACTTCAGTGAAGTCAACTCTCAGTCAATTGGGTGAGACAGTAAAATACGTCTATGCCAACATTGAGACAACTAATATGGTAAACGGTCGGTTACATTTTTGTACTGATGGTGTCAAGTGGTGACACTGAAAAGTATATAATGTAATGGATGGTAATTAATAATACAGAATATAATTGGATTGTTAATCGGATGCATGTTCAGGAAGTTATTACTATAATTGACTCAAAATGTATTATTACAAACATCCACCAGATGGTGCCTAAAAAAGTTACTCTAAGTTAAAGTCAACCAGTCATGCACATTTAAAGCCATAACATGGCGCTAGAGCGGAGGTCACTCAAGTGTCAAAATACAGTCTTAGTTATTTGCTTGCTCAATGCTTAATTGCAAACATATATAACCTGTAACAGTTTATTACATATATTTTGGGATTTTAGTAACTATGTGTTAAAAACCCGCAATCCTTTGTGCCCATACAATGATATGTGAGATAGTTGATGAAGTGTTTAGGACCGTTTATTGTAAAGATGAGAGTTGCAATAAGATGTTAGACATTTGGTGAAAGAAGTGATTTTGATGATGTTGATGATGAAGTAAGGAATGATTTGAATGAGGCATTGTTACTGGGTTGATCAGCTAAGAACATTCCCATGAGAACTTTTTACTTTAAACAAAGACATAGTGTATAAAGAAGTTATTTTGAGAGAAACTAAATAGAGGAACTAATGTTTATCTCTAAGTAGCACAAGGCGAGCTTTTACTGGAAATAGGGGACCACTGATGAGAAGTCTCAACCCATTCGGGGAAGGTTCCATCATATGATTTGTTTTTAGGCAAAAGGGCACACAACTAACAAAGGACTTGTGAAATGGGGGCAAGTCGTCCTTAATATGACTCCAAATCTTCCCATAAACCTTACAACCAGATGAAAGGTGATGTAAAAGACCTCTGGCAAAGGCACACCTCTACGATATAAGTTTAAAAACTGACAGTATCGAGGCTCTCGCTCTTTCAAAGGTTAGCTATTGAGGTCTTACTGCTTAATCTCATCTATTTTTGTGTAAAACGCAGGATGATTAGAGAAGTAGCTTTAAAGACAAATTGAATATTTTACTGAGAATGGGTTAGAATACTGTGTTGGATTTTTTTTTTTTTTTTATATATATACCAAATATTACTTCTATTAGTTTTATACAACCTTCACAGGCTTTATTGTTATGTTGTGACTACTAACTCTCTCCCGGTCATAATGTGCATATTAATTGTTCCTAGCTATGTTGTGACTACTAGCTGCTATTCGATAAAGATAAGTTGAGTGCAGCTGGACAAAGATAGTTGTTTTGTTTTCTTTCTCTGTTTCTCTCACTTCGATATAATAAAAGGGGATTTTTGTCTGGGCTTCAATAAGGGGTGACAACTTGTAAGACTACCTTTTCCTCTCTTTGCAAAGACTTTTCTTTATTTTTTGTAATAAAAACCCACAAACACAAGATTGCTTCCTTACTTATTCCGTCAGAAAAAGATTTGCCAAAACAATACGATAGAGGGGGGGGGGGTTTTGCCTTAACTACAGAGCCTGAGCCCTTGATCTCTCTCTTTTGTGTCCCTGCCTATTCTCAATTCATAATTTTAAGGTTTTAGGAATGTTCGATCTGATCACTCAAATATTATTTGTTCCATTTGAATTGAATGTTCTTTTTATTTTGATTATACTTTGGATTTTCACATTTTGGACTGTTTTCATTTAGTATCTTTTGAAACTTTGAATGTAACCAAATGTTCTCTTTGATCTGATGTTTTTGGACTGCTTTGGTTTTCATCTCAAAGGGCCGACTTGGAACATTTAATCTCATTTGTAAGTGAGTAGACGTTGCACACACAGTTCTTTTTTGTGAGTTTTATTATTTTCATTTTTATTATTTGTACTTTTTGTGAATTTTAAAATTTTTATTTTTATTGGTTAAAGCCTGGCGGCATGGTGTAAGACTGGTTAGAGCGTCTGCCTCACAGTTATAAGGACCGGGGTTCAATCCCCGGCCCCGTCTGTGTGGAGTTTGCATGTTCTCTCCGTGCCTGCGTGGGTTTTCTCCGGGCACTCCGGTTTCCTCCCACATCCCAAAAAACATGCATGGTAGGTTAATTGACGACTCTAAATTGCCCGTAGGTGTGAATGTGAGTGCGACTGATTGTTTGTTTATATGTGCCCTGCGATTGGCTGGCAACCAGTTCATGGTGTACCCCGCCTCCTGCCAGATGATAGCTGGGATAGGCTCCAGCACGCCCGCGACCCTAGTGAGGAGAAGGGGCTCAGAAAATGGATGGATGGATGGTTAAAGCCTTGCCCTTGCTAAATTCTGCCAATTAAATTATCTTTTTATGAACATAGAAAAATGTCCCTTCTCTTTCTTTTAAGAATAATGAGTGCTGTGTTGTCAATGTTAGCAGACCTAATAACATTATCAATGTAGTCATTGATTATTCTCACTCTGTTTTTGAAAGGTTATTTCGGCTATAATTTTAAACACAATAACAGGTCCTGGCTGTCGTATCAAGACCGTTGAATTCAACCTAGGTCAATTACAAGTGCTTTAGACCATATGGGAGAGAGCAGCTTTCTGCTACAAAGGTTACTCTGTTAAAGTAAAGCCTAACTTGAGCGGGGCCGGCACTTCACAATTGACTGTGAGAACCTAGGGGAGTCTCTCTCAACACCGGTTGAGGCAAGCTCCCGTCACCGGTTACAGTGCACTGTGTAATCCGCAGGAATAACGGGGACCTTTAACCCTTTAAACGGAGAGCTGGTCAGTACTCCCTTTGTTCTAAGGAGCAGGGGAGGCTGGGCTAAGCGAGGTCTGACTCAATGGTTTTTAGTGTTTATTTTAGTCTTCAAACCAACGCCCATTGATGTATGAATGTGTGTGTGAGTGGGTAAATGTGAGGCTTTGTAAAGCGCTTTGGGCACTGTGATGGTGTAGATAAAGCGCTATAAGTGCAGTCCATTTATCATTTACCATAAAACCTCACCATAGCAACTTTAGATCACAATGAATTGGGACAAAATTCACTAAACGTCTCACAGTATCACAAAAACCTTTGCCTTATCGGTAGGTAAGGAAAGTAATGTCTTATAAGGTTTTATTGTATAACTAGTCTGAGTGTTTTATTGCAGGGAGGATAACAGATAAGGGTGTGGGGGTGTGATGCAGGAAAGCTCCCAGCAGGGTGCATGTTGATCCGGCGGGGAACATTTGTTGGAGACGACAATGGCTGCAGGGGATTGCTGTAAACATAAGAAGCAAGAATGTGGAGACGGCGTCTGGAGCCAGCGGCAAATGGCCATCATTCTGCATAGCAACGAGGACGTCAGTGGACCATGGACAAATCAGACGACAATTCCATACTTCCTCTTTGAGACATTGAATAAGTCTGGGGCAGGAACAGATAGCTTTGTTCAGTCTGCACTGTCTCTGCTGAGGCTAGGATAAGCGTAGCTGCTGACCCCGAGCTCTGTAAAATGTATAGACTCCTCTGTCAGGAATAAATTGGTTGGCTTTTAACACGTCGCCATAATTGTACTTCTTTCACAAAAACGAACACGCATGGAACCTTGAGAGTTAATAGGTGATTTTAAAACACAGGTTCCTTCAAATGGTGACCCCGACGTGATCCTGGAAGGACATTAGATAAAAAGACAGAGGAGTGGATACGGATTCAGTTGGACTGCAATCTCCCCGGTGCACCGACAGAAAAAGGTGAGCAGAAACCTGTTTTTATTAAATCACAAATTCTGCACATGGGAAATTGTGAAATTTGGGAGATTTGTGGTACAGTTGTTTCATTGTCAATAGTTACTAGGACCTTGTGTTGTTATTGTTGTGTTAATCAGAAGGCCAGGGTAACAGAGGACTTGGGAAAAGTAGGGTAACGAGGTGCCTACTTGTCCCGTCGTAGAATGACTTGAAATTGGACGCGGTTTCATACTGTGACATTTCGGTAGACGTTGGGGATTTTGGGACCCCCAAAAACCAATTTAGAATGAGATGAGTGTGCCACCAAAGCCCTGGTGTGAGAATTGGACAGTCGAGTGTAGAGATAATGAATACGATATGTATCAGAGTGATGACCAGAAGTCATTGGAGGATTTGTGGATTGAAATAGAAGGTCAGTTGTTGGCTGGCATTGAAAGAAACAAGCAGAATTTAGAAGTGTGTGGGAAAAGTGGAAAAAAGGAAAAGTTTGACATTGCAGGGTGGATGGAGAAAAGAGACTTGAATAAGAAAATAGATGAGAATGAAAAATTGAGGAGAAAAGTTCATGAGATTTGTGCGGTGTCCACTGCCATGGCAGCTGTTCGGCGAAAAAGAGCGACAAAGTGACCCACTAAATCCAATTATGGACTTTCCCAAAAGCGCATCCCCTGTAACTTCCCTTTATCTGCCTTTGCCGGTCGAGGGAGCCGCTCAAATGACAGACCAAGACATCGGGGAAGTAAAACTCCCATCAATTCCGCACGAGTCCACATTCAACAAGGTGGGTTAATATACCAAGAATTGTCTTTAAAAGATCTTGAGTTTTTACAGAAACGGCTGCCCGGACTGGCTGCTGGTGGTGAAATGTGGATCCAGGCGCTGAAAAAAGTAGATGGACAGCATGAGCCTGGCGTCTGGTAACGTAGTGAGATTGATTCGCGCCTGTTGCATTTCGGTACATTAATCGAATAATATTTTGAGACGGTCTGGTCTGAATAATGTCAAACCTGAAATTTTAATTTGCCCCTTTTGCTCCTTCAGTGTTTGCGGTCATCCGTGACATGTTCCCGCCCACCTAGCCGACGGTGACGAAGCACCCAGACTTCAAACCTCTCATGGATCCCAGTTCTCCTTTCGGAAATTGCATAAGTATTTGGACAGATAAGACAGTGTCACACCGGTACGGTGGACGACTGGTTAACACATCTGCCTCACAGTTCTGTGTGGTCCCATCTGTGTGGATGTTCTCCCCGTGCCTGGGTGGCTTTTCTCCGGGCACTCCGGTTTCCTCCCACATCCCAAAAACATGCGGCGTAGGTTGATTGGAGACTCTTAACTTGCCCGTAGGTGTGAATGTGAGTGCGAATGGTTGTTTGTTTCTATGTGCCCTGCGATTGGCTGGCGACCGGTTCAGGGTGTACCCTGCCTCCCACCCGAAGATAGCTGGGATAGGCTCCAGCAGTCCGCGACCCTAGTGAGGATAAGCGGTATAGAAAATGGATGGATGGAAGACGGGGTCACATCCCTCCCGTTTTAGGGAGGCAAATGTTATTTATAGAATTGCTTTGCTTGACACATTGCCAGATGAAGTTAGGACTGAATTTATTAAAGACCCTGACCTCATGGAAGGAGGAGATAGTTACTTTAATCATCATGTGTCTCACCATTTGAAACTTTTTGTCGACAGACACCACAAATCATCAGACGAGGTAAAGGATATGCAGGAACAACTTCTGAAGTTACAATTAGCCCAGGGGCACCTGAGGCCTCTGCTCCTCTCTGATCTGGCCCTGCGGGGAGGAGAACCATATGCGCCTCCACCTTCTGTAAACAAGAATGTGATAAGCCTGTATTCGCCTCTGCCAGCCACACCAGCACATGTGGGTAATTGGAGCAGAATGATGGGTGGAGTATTAAGTCCAGACTCCTCTCCCAAATTGCCAGATTAACTGAAGGGGACCTGGATCCCATGATCGAAGTGGCAAATCCTGCATATGAAGGTGAAGGAGGCAGAAAAGGCAGTACAATTCTTGTTTACAGACCTTGGTCAAAAGAAGAGTTTATGAAAGGTGGAAAGCTTAGCACCCTACAAAAGAGATAAAAGAGTGGTGCCGTGATATGCAACAACTGGTTAGCACATCCCACTGAAATGGAATGAGATTAGAAGTAAAAGAGTGGATGAAGAAACATGATGTAAACCTGGCCACTCAAGGCTTGGATGAGTTCATGAATCAAGCTAGACATGCTGAAAGTGTATTATGAAAAAAAATTAAAAATAAACAAAATACAAATGAAAGCAGAAAAGCAGATGTGGATGGGGCAGGGGTCAACTTGGGGACAAGGCGGACGTCGTAGGGGATACACCAATGGGGGCAGAGGAAGCGCTCGCCATCCTCCAAGCATGCTTCAACTGCGGTCAGCATGGATACTGGTATCATCAATGTAATGCTCCCTCACTGATGCAATAGAGACTTCCAGTGGGACCCGGAGGGGCCCCACCTCAAAGAGGAGGGTACAGAGCTCCACGCGGCAGAGGTGGACGCAGCCCGGTGCATTGGCAACAGCATCCGCAGCAGGCTCCACAGCAACAACAGCCATCTAGCCAGTTCCACTGCGATGAGGACTGGTCCGAATACCCAATGGACCTGGAGCCAGGGGACGGAGGAAATACAGAGCCTCTTATCCCTGCTAAGGTGGACAAGACGGACATCCACATGCTAGTTGACACAGGTGCCACATATTCGTCTGTATGTTTACCACTTCCCGCATCCAAACACTCAGGGAAGACGACCACCTTAATGAGCTTTGCAGGGGTGCCCATGAATCTGCCGATTTCGATACCATTAAAGACTGAAATTGCTGGACAGACACATGACACAGTTTGTCCTGATGGAAGGGGGGCCTCCAGTGAACCTGATGGGCAGAGATCTGCTTATCAAAACCACGACTACCATCCTTTGCAGCCCGGACGGACTGACGATACGGTTCCCAGATGGGACCGTGATGAACTGTGAGTGGGAAATTGTCCGCCGGATGGAACATGAACTTCCGGAAGCGACCGCTGACATATATTAGGCCCGACTTAAACAAGAAATAAAGGTGTCTACTTGGCCTTCCTGCGGTGGAAGCCCTGGATCGACTCTCTTGCCACCTACAGCCCTCCGATCGATCCCCTCCATCTCACAATGTACTGTGATAAAAATGATGATTTGGTTTACAGAGAAGCCTTTGAGTCAATACAGGATGAAAAGTGGATGCTCACTAGTACAGGTATTTACATAGGGAAGCAAGGTGTGGCAGCTGCCTCCACCTTGATGCCAGATGAGAGTGAGTGGTTTATGATGAGTTTAACATCTTTTCCACACATTTCACTTGCACTTGCACTTGCACTAGGTCATGTAGCCCAAGAACTGGGACCCATGGTAAGGAAATGCCATTTGGCAAATGATCGGCGACAAGGTCAAATACCCAATGTGTTGTACGCTCCAAGGACTGAATGTTGTTGTATTCAGGGTCCCGCGCTGGACGAGGGGGTGTTGGAGCAGGTGACATTGGCGCGATTCCATGGCAGAGAGCCACGGGGACGCCGTACAACTGTTGAATTTGCTGCCGGACTCACTGTGGTCAGAGGGGCCTGCCGATGGGGAACTATGTACATCCGTGACTCCGGTAACGTTCGAGGTAGACCTGACTGCTTTTGTTAACGTGCCGTAGTATCCCTGTAAACAAGAGGCTGCTGAAGACATCGCGGAGACACACATTCTGATTTCCAAACGCTTTGGTCCACAAATTATTTTGTGAAACCCTTCGCTCAAGCTGCAGAACTGCTGGCCATGTGCAGGGCACTGGAGTTATCTGAAGGTCAGAGTGCGGCTGATGCCGAGGCTAAAAAAAAGTAGCAGGCTATCAAATGGATACTGAAGTAAACTATGTTGTTAAATAGGATCAGTTGATTAACTTTCTCCCTGCAGTAACGGTTGATGTAGTGCGCAACCTCCAAGAAGCGGCGCCAGAGGAAGACAAACATGAGTGGCAAAGGAAATATGCTGAGTATGATGACAAGGATAAGCTGTGGTTTGGCCCTAGGAGAGGCCCTAGGAGACTGGTCTTAACTACAGGAAAGTTCATGTGGTTAGTGGTTGAGGAAGCACACGCCCCGACACATGAGAGTTATGCTGTACAAGCTGCGCTTTTGGTGGCATGCTGATCTTCTGCATAAGGTAAAAAAAGTTTGATGTTTTTTGTGATATATGTCAGAATGTCAGTGTTGGCCCTACAATGAAGAGGGAACTGCAACACACTGAGATGGGCCGATGCCCGAATGATGTGGTGGTAATGGACTGAACCGACAATGGTGGTCCCAGTACAAGACATAAGGTACTTATTAATGATTGTCGACACTTTTTCTGGATGGCCCAAAGCCTATCCTTGTGCAAAAGAGGACGCGCCGTCTGTCATCAAAGTGCTGGTTAACCATTATATCCCGAAACATGAGTTTCCACAAGTAATCAGATCGGACAAGTGGTTCTACGTGTCACAGACACGTCCTGCGCAGGCCACCATTGTAGAGAAAAAAAAGAAAAAAAAAACATGGACCAAGTGTGAATGATATAAATATTCTGTGTAATACGTCTTATAAATTGTGTACACAATATGAAGCAAACCTTAGTACTATGATAAATATAATTATATGAAAATATATGTAAATATTTATAAAGCGCTTTTGAGGGTACCCATTATATTTATTCCATAAATAAATAAGGTATACGTATTGTGTGTATACATAGGTATGCACACGATATTCTGGAAGATAAATTAAATAATATATAAATTAACGGGCACGGTGGAAGACTGGTTAGAGCGTCTGCCTCACAGTTCTGAGGAACGGGGTTCAATCCCCGGCCCCACCTGTGTGGAGTTTGCATGTTCTCCCCGTGCCTGTGTGGGTTTTCTCCGGGCACTCCGGTTTCCTCCCACCTCCCAAAAACATCGTTGGTAGGTTAATTGAAGTCTCTAAATTGCCCCTAGGTGTGAATGTGAGTGCGAATGGTTGTTTGTTTATGTGTGCCTTGCGATTGGCTGGCAACCAGTTCAGGGTGTACCCCGCCTCCTGCCCGATGACAGCTGGGATAGGCTCCAGCGCTCCCACGACCCTTGTGAGGATAACCGGCTCAGAAAATGGATGGATGGATAAATTAACACGTGTGTCCGGCGGATGTGATCACGCCAGAGTTGCGTTGTGACTTTCTACTTCCGGGTTAACAGAGCGGACCACCTGCAGCTCTGCGTGCCCGGGGTAGGAGCCTGAAAACAGTACCGGATGTTTTTGTTGTCAGAAAACCTCCTGTATGAATAAAGGAGGCTGTTGAATTTGTGGAGCCGCGGATGTGTTATGGCGCCTTTACAACCCGATCGGAGAGAGCGTCGAGGCGTTCCCGGTCCGCTTCGGGCTGCACGCGGAATTTGAATGAATGGCGTGCAAGTTGCTATCTGAGATGGTGAATGGGATTTGATATGTATTGCTTAGAGAGCACTTGAAATGATATAGGATCGTGAGAAGCACATTCACGCATATGATGGCTTTAGTCTTGTTTGCGCCTAGAAGAGGAGCTTTGACATAGGTTGCAAAGTAATGAAAGATGTGTTAACTTGTGTGTCAGAGGGAGTAATTTTTCATTTTTACGGCGTGGCACACAAGTAAGCGGCTGGAAGACTGTAATTGGGAATATAAAGAGAGTCTTTTTGTAAGTAGATATACATAGAAGTTCCTGTTTGATCTGTGAAGTCCTCCTTCACCCCAGAGCCCTGAAATTGCAGGGAGATGGTATCAAACTGTTTATGACAGGACACGGCTGGCGGGTGGGCCAGCTCTACGACTGGGCGCGTGTGCGAATTTACAATTGGCGTAGCAGGTGGTCGAGCGACATGTCGCAAACCGCTTCTTTTACACTTGGATAGTGATAAAAATGAATCATTATTAACCTGAGGTATTTTTAAATCGTCACTCAAGCAGGAATATCGCTTTACTGAGGAGGGAGACCTCGTGTGGTGATTGTAATATTTTTTCAAACGTATCAACCTTCGAATACAAGCTGTGTGGTTGCAACGAGATGAGTCAACTGTTTGCCCAAACAGGAACGAAGGAAGTCGGGTTGTAATTGCGTTAAAGAAGCCTCAGGTTTCATAACTCTCAAATTATGGATGTAGATCAGCAAACTGGGTAAGAACACAAATGCTTCTAAATGGGATGGTTAGAAGTTATGGTTCAACCAATAAGTATTCTGTGTTCAGTTTTGTCTGTGTGGTGTAAGTGGGAATGGACATCCACTCCTGGGTCCAGGTCAATGTTATTGCCTCAGAATTCTCGCTTGTCATGTCATGTTAATTGTTTATGTTTTGTGTTAAATGTTTATGTTCCGTGCTTACTGTTTGTGTCGTGTTAATTAAAAGCAGAAATGCAGCACCAATGGAGCCGGCTAACAGAAGTGTTTATGGGGATGTGATCACGTGCAAGAGTAAGTCTCACCCATATTAAATATAGCATCCCAAGATGTTGGGAGCCTGAGTTCGAATTAAGTACTCTTGTGCCATGACCTTTTATTAGGACTACAGACCTTTAGTTACCAAGGACAGTGTGACTGACAAGAGAATACGGTCTACACAGACTGTTGAATGACTGACCTTTGCGACTTTAAACATGATGAAGAGGAGAAGACTCTGATTTGTGGAAATAACATTATTTTTCAGGACGCCCAGGAGGATGTAGCTTGATAGTGTTGTTGTATTGCAGGTTGTTGATTTGCTGACTTTACGCTGATGGTTGTGTGATTTTTGGTCTATTGACATTAACACTTTTGTGAAACCTGTTAACAATGAATTGGGGAATGGTATCAATGTTGGGTGACAATTGCCGACTTGTCCCTTCTCTGGAGCATGTATACAGGAATTATGTAGTCCACCCCTTTGGCAGGAGTATCATTTGCAGAGTTGTGATTAATTTATTTTTGTTTGTTTGCAGGACTTGTCAGCTGGGCCTCTGCGACGGGGAAGACGACCTGTTTAATTGTGGATGGTGTTGTGTATGAATATTGTGTTTTGGTGTTAAATTGGTCATTTACCATGGGGGGAAATATGTACATCCTGTATGTCTGGCCGAAGAAGGTCATAATCATGACTGGTGATCTCCCTGATTATATTTACAGGAATCTATTTCGGAATGCCCTCAAAACAAGAAGAACGAGTGGAAAAGAGGGCCGTTAAGCCAACAGGGGCCCTAGAGTTGAAGTACACGCTGGGGGAAAGGACGGTATACCAATTTGATTTGTGTAAGGTGGTAGATTGTGTATCCTCTCCTTAGGTTTTTTGATATTGGCTGTATTTGGTTTAGGCTTTATTAAGTATTATAGCGAACTAGGCTGCATGTTTAGAGGCTGTTGATCTCTGAATAACAGAGATCAAAAGGGGGATTAATGTGTTATATGGTTTTATTGTGTAACTAGTCTGGGTGTTTTATTGCAGGGAGAATAACATGTAAATCAGATAAGGGTGTGGGGGTGTGGGGGTGTGATGCAGGAAAGCTCCCAGGAGGGTGCATGTTGATCCGGTGGGGAACATTTGTTGGAGACGACAATGGCTGCGGGGGATTGCTGTAAACATAAGAAGCAAGAATGTGGAGAGGGCGTCTGGAGCCAGCGGCAAATGGCCATCATTCTGCATAGCAACGATGACGTTAGTGGACCATGGACCAATCAGACGACAATTCCATACTTTCTCTTTGAGACATTGTATAAGTCTACGGCAGGAACAGATAGCTTTGTTCAGTCTGTGCTGTCTCTGCTGAGGCTAGGATAAGGGTAGCTGGTGACCCAGAGCTCTGTAAAATGTATAGACTCCTCTGTCAGAAATAAATTAGTTGGCTTTTAACACGTCGTCATAATTGTAGTTCTTTCACGAAAACGAACACGCATGGAACCTCGAGAGTTAATAGGTGATTTTAAAACACAGGTTCCTTCAAAAGGAATCAACGTTTTGAAGCATTTGGTTCCATCCATTGGGAAAAAAATAAAATAAAAATCACTGGTGCCGTGTAAGTTACTTTTCATGCCAAAATGCTGAGTTCCCGTACCCTACAAAATAAAAGCCTACAAGCTTAAAAGAGGAAGTTTAGTTTAATCAGTTTATTTGAAAGGGGACAATGCAATTTCATAAAACACATGAAATACACATGGTTAAAAAAGCCAGAATTAGCCAGAAGGCTAATTTTAATCTGTAGTCCCCTGGCCATGATGTAAAAAAGCCGAAAATACATCTACAAGACAATATAATACAGGATACATAATCAAAGACTTACTATACTATTAAGAGAGAATAAAATCACAAATCATTTGATCATAAAAAAAAAACAAAACAAAAAAATCAAGTTAAAACTTGCACATATAAACCATTTGACGTGATAAAACAGTCCCAAATAATGATTTTAACTATGCTATATTTAACTTTCAGCAGAAACATTAATTATTAAATATTAAGTCAATTGGGTTAGTTCCACACACATTGCCTTTTAGTTCATAGGTTTGATATTGATACTGGTTATAAAGAACCCAGAGTCAAATGTTCATTTTAGTCTATGCTGCGGGCTGCTAAAAAAATGGATGTTCATAATTTGGACACCCTTTATTTAAACCATGCAAACTTTTTTTGACACAGCCCCCTAAAAGAATCGGAATTGAGAATCGTTTGGAACTGGATTCGAAATAAGGAACCGGAATCGCTCAAATTCAGCTGAAGCCCAACCCTACGGATTATATCACAAAATTAAAAATGGAACTCTTTTTCATACAAGATATCCATTTGTCAAAATCAGAAGAAAATTATCATCCATCCATCCATCCATTCTCTACCGCTTATCCAGGTCGGGTCACGGGGGCAGTAGCTTCAGCAGGGACGCCCAGACTTCCCTCTCCCCAGCCACTTCATCCAGCTCTTCCGGGGGGATCCCGAGGCGTTCCCAGGCCAGCCGAAGGATGTAGTCTCTCCAGCGTGTCCTGGGTCGTCCCCGGGGTCTCCTCCCGGTGGGACATGCCCGGAACACCTCACCAGGGAGGCATCCGGGAGGCATCCGAATCAGATGCCCCAGCCACCTCATCTGGCTCCTCTCAATGCGGAGGAGCAGCGGCTCTACTCTGAGATCCTCCCGGATGACCGAGCTTCTCACCCTATCTCTAAGGGAGAGCCCGGACACCCTGCGGAGGAAACTCATTTCGGCCGCTTGTATCCGGGATCTTGTTCTTTCGGTCACGACCCACAGCTCATGACCATAGGTGAGGGTAGGAACGAAGATCGACCGATAAATTGAGAGCTTCGCCTTTCGGCTTAGCTCTTTCTTTACCACAACGGACCGATACAAAGTCCGCATCACTGCAGACGCTGCACCGATCCGCCTGTCGATCTCCCGTTCCATTCTTCCCTCACTCGTGAACAAGACCCCAAGATACTTGAATTCCTCCACTTGGGGCAGGATCTCATCCCCGACCTGGAGATGGCATGCCACCCTTTTCCGACTGAGGACCATGGTCTCAGATTTGGAGGTGCTGATTCTCATCCCAGCCGCTTCACACTCGGCTGCGAACTGCTCCAATGAGAAAATTACCTTTCCGATTTAAATTTCTGTCAGACCTTTTCAGCGAGTTATAACAGCAGACAAAGAGGAGTCTCAATACTAATTCATAATAGACTACTTTTTACGCTAAATAGCACAATAATTGACCCAGAAGGCCGATACGTAATTGTTCATTCAACTATATTTAACAAATCATACACATTAGTGAATGTATACGCCTCGAAGACTGATGATCCAGCTTTTATTCACACACTTTTTTTCACGTGACCAATTTTTCAGCTAATTTAGAAATTATTATTCATGGTGTCTTTAATAGAGCACTTAATCCAACCATAGACCGCTCAAATTAAAAAAATACCAAACAATCACAGTCTTCCAGAATATTAGATGAATATATGCATGATTTTGGAGTCACCGACATATGGAGTGTAAAAAATTGTACAAAACGGGATTAAACTTTCTTTTCTTCAGTACACCGCTCCTTCTCTAGAATTGACTACTTTCTTACAAATAACTTTGTTGCTCAAAACAATAATTTCAAAATACATCCAATAATAATCAGCGATCATGCTCCAATTTTTCTCTGCCTCAAACTTAAATCAAACATGATACCTTCTCCAACCTAACGCTTTAATACTTCTTTACTGAAAGACCCAGAGTTCGATATATTTGTAAGGAAGGAATGGAAAGATTTTCTAGATATGAATGATTCCACAACTCTATCCCTATCCTTACTTTGGGAAACAGGGAACGCTGTAATTAGAGGCAAAATAATTTCATACTGTTCCTACAAGAAAAAACAAGAACAAAAATTAGAGAATGAATTGGAGATTAAAATCAAACAACTTACAGAAGAATATGCAGTAAATCCGACAGACCTGCTTAGGAACCAACTTTATGATGCAAAACAACAACTTGATTGCATATTATCAAAAAGAACAGAGTTCCAACTACAACACTCATTTTGAGCACAACAATAAATCAGGAAAATTTCTTGCAAACCAACTTCAACGTAACACAAAAAAAAACGAATTACAACCATACAAGATTCAAAAATAAACATTTATTCAATCACCACAGGATATTAATGATATATTCTACAACTAGGGCGGCACAATATGGGGTGCTGCGTGTACGTTAATGAGGAAAAAATTGAATTTAAAGGATTTTAGCAAATGGCTGCAATATAACAAAGTGAAAAGGTTTAGGGGGTCTGAATACTTTCCGTACCCACTGTCTCTCTGTGTGTGTGTGTGTCTGTCTGTCTGTCTATCTATCTATCTATCTATCTATCTATCTATCTATCTATCTATCTATCTATCTATCTATCTATCTATCTATCTATCTATCTATCTATCTATCTTTCCCCCTTCTTCCACATCTCTTGACTCAGGTCTGATGTGTCAACGGTATCAAATTCTGACATGGTAATTGAGTTATTCATGGGTGATTTTGGGTGTTGCATCATTTTATCATTTTGATGATTTGTGCTAGAAATATTTGACCTGATGCATGTACTGTATGGCGGCACGGTGGCCGACTGGTTAGAGCGTCTGCCTCACAGTTCTGAGGAGCAGGGTTCAATCCCCGGCCTCGCCTGTGTGGAGTTTGCATGTTCTCCCCGTGCCTGCATGGGGTTTCTCCGCCGGGCACTCCGGTTTCCTCCCACATCCCAAAAACATGCATGGTAGGTTGATTGACAACTCTAAATTGCCCGTAGGTGTGAATGTGAGTGTGAATGGTTGTTTGTTTGTATGTGCCCTGCGATTGGCTGGCAACCAGTTCAGGGTGTACCCTGCCTCCTGTCCGATGATAGCTGGGATAGGCTCCAGCACGCCCGCGACCCTAGTGGGGAGAAGCGGCTCAGAAAATGGATGGATGGATGGATTCTACAACTACTACAGTAGCTTATATTCATACCACAATAAGCCGAATAAAAACAACGTTGAAACTTTTTTCAATAACGTAAACATCCCTTAATTAACTTCAGAAAGTAAAGAGTTTTTAGATGGCCCATTAACCCTCGCAGAGTTGCAGAAGGCCTTAATCGATATACCAACAGGGAGAGCTTCAGGCAATGATGGATTTTATAAACATTTCTGGTCTATACTAGAACCTCTATTTTTCAGAACGTTGATCGAGACAAAAGATAAAGGCTGAATCGGATGCCATAGGAACACTGCCGCAATAAAACTACTGAAACTAGGGAAAGACCCCACTCCTCCAGCTAATTACCAACCGCTGTCACTAATTAATACGGACAATAAACTCGTTTTTAAGGCTTTAGCCGACAGACAAGAACAAATTCTCCTGTCGATAATACATTGTGACCAAACAGGTTTTATTAAAGGACGGAGCTCCACTGTTGGGCGACTGATAAACCTAATAAGTATGTCTCAGCGTAATGATAAAAAAACAATTGTCTTGTCACTAGATGCAGAAAAAGTTTTTGACAAAGTCAACTGGTCTTTTCTTTTTGCTGTACTTCACATATTTGGCTTCGGTGATTCATATATTCACTGGATCACAACGTTATGCAACTGACCCAAAGCAACTGTCCCCACAAATGGGGTGATCACAAAGCCGCTGCTATTCGCACTATTTATCCAACCACTGGCAATTGCAATATGGCAGAAGACTAGTATTAAAGGTATCTGTGCATAGTTACAGTAAAAATGAAAACGTTACCATAAATTTGTTTTCAATGATACCATTCAAATCCACATTAAAATGGATCTAGATGCTAGACTCTACCATTTTAAAATTGTACTCTAAAAATAAGAAAAATAGAATTAGTCTAGCTACCCTTCAGAAAGGTAAAACAGAAGTGGGACTTGACGCACCCAACTTCAAACATTATTACTTAGCTAGCCAAATACAGTACCTCATTAAATGGTTACATCCAAATGTTGAACAACATTGTGTGCGTGTGTGTGTGTGTATATATATATATATATATATATATATATATATATGTTTTTTTTGGGGACAAATGTGCAAAAAGATGCAGAGTCCTCTAGCAATTAGAGCAGTTTGAAATGTCTAATAGAACTATAGTCCAGTGCAAAGGGCGCAGAGACTTCACGAAATATATGCAGTTTAAAGTGACGACTTGTGCGATAATCTGAGACAATGTCGATTGTACAAATGTTGCAGATGCTACTCAGGCACATGAGTGGCCAGTATTGGTTAGCAACAGAGAGACAGAGACGTGGCGAGACTACTTCAGTGAGTGCAAGAGTAATGTAATTGGCCGGACAGAAATGTGTGAACAAACTCAAGACAAAAAATTGGTAGCATGGAATTGTAAATTAAGAAGTTCAAGAAGTTAATGGCAAGAGGGAAGAAGCTGTTGGAATGTCTGCTTGTTTTAGTTTGCATTGTTTGGTAGCGACTACCTGGAGGAAGGAGCTGGAAGAGGTGGTGACCAGGGTGTGGAGGGTCCAAGAGGATTTTGCATGCTCTTGTCTTAGTTCTGGCAGCGTGCAAGTCCTTAAGGGTGTTAGCGGGGTACCGACAATCTTTTCAGCAGTTTTGATTGGCCGTGGCAGTCGGAGTTTGTCCTTTTTGTAGAAGCACCAAATTAGACTGTGATGGAATAACACAGGACTGATTCGATGACTGATGTGTAGAACTGCCTCAACAGCTCCTGTGGCAGGCCGTGCTTCCTCAGAAGCCGCAGGAAGTACATCCTCTGCTGGGCCTTTTTTATGTTGATATTGATGTTGATCTCCCACTTCAGGTCCTGAGAGAATGTAATTCCCAGGAACTTAAAGGTCTTGACGGTTGACACAGAGCAGTAGGACAGTGTGAGGGGCAGCTGTGGTGAAGGATGCCTCCTGAAGTCCATGATCATCTCTACAGTCTTGAGCATGTTCAGCTCCGGGTTGTGTCGGCCGCACCACAGCACCAGCCGCTCCACTTCCTGTCGATACGCAGACTCGTCACCGTATTTGATGAGACCGATGACTGTGGTGTCGTCTGCAAACTTCAGGAGTTTGACAGCCTGGTGCGAGAGAGAGAAGAGCAGCGGAGAGAGGACACAACCTTGAGGCGGCCCAGTGCTGGTGGTGTGTGTAGTTGAGGTGGTGTCTCCCAGCCTCACCTGCTGTGTCCTGCCCGTTAGGAACCTTTAAATCCACTGGCAGATGGCAGGCGAGACACTGAGCTGGAGAAGCTTTGAGGAGAGGAGTTCGGGGATGATGGTGTTGAACGCACAGCTGAAGTCCACGAACAGGATCCTCGCATAGGGCCCCGCGCCGTCGAGGTGTTCTAGGAGGAAGTGCAGTCCTATGTTGACTGCATCATCCGCAGACCTGCTTGCTCGGTAGGTAAACTGCAGGGGGTCTAGCAGGGGACCTGTGACCCTCTTGAGGTAGTCCAGCACAAGGCATTCATAGGACTTCATGACCACAGAAGACAGGGCGACAGGCCTGTGTCATTCAGACCTGAGATTTCAGGTTTCTTGGAGACTGGGATGATTGTGGAACGTTTGAAACAGGATGGTACTTTGCACAGTTCCAGAGATCTATTGACAATCTGTGTGTAGACTGGACCGAGCTGGTCCACGCAGACTTTGAGGCAGGATGGGGACACAAAGTCTGGGCCTGCCGCTTTGTTAATCTTTTGTTGTTTAAAGATGCGTCTCACATTCTGTTCGTGGATGGTCAACGCAGAAGTCAGAGGTGTGATGGTGGTCGGTCGTGTGGATGGGTGGGGGTAGGTTGTGAAAGTGTCCTTTTCAAGTCTGCAGTCGAAGGTGTTCAAGTCGTCGGCTAGTCTTTTATTGTTCTCAGCTTGGAGGTGTTGGTTGCTTGTAATTGGTTAGCGATTGTAATGCATGCCAGACTGATTTCGAGTCGTTAGCGGAAAACTGTTTTTCGAACTTTACTGCAGAGTTTCTCTTTGCAATGTTAATTTCTTTAGTCAGCTCATTTCTAGCACGATTATACAGGGCCTTATCCCCACTTCAACATGCGTCCTCTTTAGCCTGGCGAAGTTGCTTAAGTTTGGCAGTGAACCACGGCTTGTTGTTATTGAACGTGCGAAATGACTTTGTTGGTACACACACCTCTTCACAGAAACTGATATAGGATGTGACAGCGTCCGTATATTCATCCAGGCTGCCAGCTGAATTTTCAAAGACACTCCAGTCTGTGTAGTCTCGACAGCTCTGAAGTTCTATCTTTGTTTCGTTGGTCCACTTTTTCACTGTTTTCACCGTAGGTGTCGCTCATTTAAGTTCTTGCCTGTACGTTGGTATAAAGTAAATTAAGCAGTGATCAAACAAGCCCAGAGCTGCACGAGGTATGGCACGGTATGCGTTATTTAGTATAGCAGTGGTCTAAAATGTTATTTTCCCTGGTAGGACAGTCGATGTGCTGCTTGTATTTAGGGAGTTCGTAGTTGAGTTTAGCTTTGTTAAAGTCCCCAAGAATAATGAGGGGTGAGTCTGGATGTTTTTTTCCCCCCATTTCATTTACTAGTTCAGCGAGTGTTAGCTTGAGGCGGAATGGGAACACCGGCGAGAATGAAAGATGTGAACTCACGAAGTGAGTAGAATGGCTTACAGTTCAAAAACAGCGACTCTAAATCCGGGCTGCAGTGTGTTCTGAGCTCCGTAATGTCAATACACCATTTTTCGCTGATATAGAAGCATATCCCAACAACTTTTGTTTTCCCCAATCACTCCGTGACGTGGTCTGCCCGGTGTAGTGGGAAGCCCGGAAGCATTACAGTGCCATTGGGGATGCGTCCACAAACCAAATCTCCGTAAAGCACAGGGTGGTGGAACATCCGAAGTCTTTACTGGTTTTTGTCAGAAGATGACAAACCACGCCCCCCCCCCCCCCCCACCACCACCACAATGAGTAACTCGGGGAGAACACTGAGCGGATTTGCGAAGGTTGGTGAAAGAAAGTCCCAGACTCCCTAATGTTGAGCAAGTCTTTCCTTGTGTAAGTGAGTCGCGTAATGTCTCCAAAGACGAACGAAAAACAGACAATACTAGAGAGCACGTAACCGAGGCGACCACACTGGTAGGCTCAATCTTCCTTTTATGGATTATGGAGGCCACTGTGCTCTTACGAACATTAAGTGCAGCAGAATGTTTTTTTTAACCTTTGCCTTGACACAATTCTGTATCTGAGCTCTTCAGGCAGTTCGTTTGACCTCATGATTCTTATTTGTTCTGACATGCACTGTGACCTCTAAGGTCTTATATAGACAGGTGTGTGGTTTCCTAATCAGTCAAATCAGTCCAATCAAACACAGCTGAACTCCAATGACGGTGTAGAACCATCTCAAGGATGATCAGAAGAAATGGATAGCACCCTAGTTAAATATATGAGTGTCACAGCAAAGGGTCTGAATACTTATGGCTGTGTGAAAATTTACTTATTTTTTAATAAATCTGCAAATATTTCAACAATTAATTTTTTTTTTCCTGAGGAAAAAATGAACTGTGGCAGCTGTCCTGCCAAGCTGTGTGCATGAACTGATGAAGCCTGCTCGGATGAGACAACCAGAACAGTCCAGTTGTGATCAAATCAATGAATGAAATTACCTCGATAAATGAGAATATTCACAGGTAAAAGAACAAGTTGAAAACAAAAGACCATTCCTCGCTTGATGAGAGAAGAAGCGATGCGCTGGGAGAGAAAGCTTAAAGATTCATTCTATAAAGTAAAAACACAACTGAGTAGACACCTGAAAAATGATAGATATCACTCTATTGAGTGATGGATGTGGCTCAACGCCTTTGTAACAGGCCTCTGTGAGGTTAACAAGTGTCACCAATGTTCTCTTTGTAAATGATGAGAAATGCCCCATGTGAAACTACAGTCTCTGGCACTGAAGTCGCATGTCACACGTCCCTGTTATCATCGCCCCTGGAAATGCCTGTGGCAACTGAGTGACAGTGGTAAAAGACGAGTGTCTGTTGCCTCAAATAACTGGAACACGTGTGCTACGGGAAGGAAAATCCCACAGAAAAATATGTGACCTCCAAGTTTTGGGCAATGAGTTAATCATGACAAGTCAAGTTTATTTGTACAGCAAAATCTGTACACAAAGGCAATTCAAAGTGCTTTGCTGCTGCATAAAATTAAAAGATGGCAAATAAAATAATTCCACAGAACACAGAAATAATCATAATATTCAATTATTAATTAAGTAAAGAAGAAGGAAATTGTAAAGCTGGTGCTTTGAAGATATGAAGAAGGAAGAAAAGCCCAGCTAGCAGCTGAAATGCGTAAATACTTTGGCTCAGACTCTCTCCATGAATCCCCATTCATCATTCGTATTGACAGGAACGAATGACAAGCGAAACAGAACCGAATCATTGCTCCTTGTACGAGTACTATTCTGAAATAATAGTCCCACAACCCCTCCTTGAGCCGTCACCTTATCGTGGTGGAGGGGTTTGTGTGTCCCAATGATCCTCGGAGCTAAGTTGTCTGGGGCTTCACGCCCCTGGTAGGGTCACCCATGGCAAACAGGTCCTAGGTGAGGGACCAGGCAAAACATGGCTCCCAAAACTATGATGAATACGATAAATGGATATAGGTTTCCCTTGCCCGACGCGAGTCACCGGGGCCCCCCTCTGGAGCCAGGCCTGAAGGTGGGGCTGGAAAGCGAGCGCCTGGTGGCCAGGCCTGCACCCATGGGGCCCGGCTGGGCACAGCCCGAAAGGGTAACGTGGGTCCACCTTCCCATGGGCTCACCACCTGTGGGAGGGGCCATAGGGGTCGAGTGCAGTGTGAGATGGGCGGTAGCTGAAGGCGGGAACCTTGGTGATCCGATCCCTGGCTACAGAAGCTGGCTCTTGGGATGTGGAATATCACCTCTCTGGCAGGGAAACAGCACGAGTTGGTGTGTGAGGTTGAGAAATTCCGACTAGATATAGTCGGGCTCGCCTCCACACACGGCTTGGGCTCTGGTACTAGTCCTTTTGAGAGAAGTTGGACTATCTTCCACTCTGGAGTTGCCTACAGTGAAAGGCGCCGAGCAGGTGTAGGTATACTTATTGCCCCCCGGGTCGGCGCCTGTACATTGGGGTTCACACCGGTGGGCGAGAGGGTAGCCTCGCTCCGCCTTCGGGTGGGGGTACGGGTCCTGACTGTTGTTTTTTGCCTATGCAGCAGTTCAGAGTACCCACTCTTTTTGGAGTCCTTGGAAGGGGTGCTGGAGAGCGCTCCCGCTAAGGACTCCATTGTTCTGCTGGGGAACAGCAATGCTCATGTGCGCAATAACAGTGAGACCTGGAAAGGTGTGATTGGGGGCAACGGCCCCCCGATCAGAACCCAAGTGGTGTTCTGTTATTGGACTTCTGTGCCAGAGATTGTCCAGAACGAACACCATGTTCAAGCATAAAGATGTCCACACGTGCACTTGGTACCAGGACACCCTAGGTCGCAGTTCGATGATCGTCTTTGTGGTCGTGTCATCGGACTTGCAGCCGAATGTCTTGGACACTCAGGTGAAGAGAGGGGCGGAGCTGTCAACCGTTCACCACCCGGTGGTGAGTTGGCTCAGATGGTGGGGGAAGATGCCGGTCCGACCTGGCAAGTCCAAACGTATTGTGAGGGTCTGCTGGGAACGTCTGGCAGAATCCCCTGTCAGAAGGAGTTTCAACTCCTACCTCTGGCTGGCCAAGCGGAATGCAGCTTTGGTGGTCGCTGAGGCAAAAACTCGGACATGGGAGGAGTTCGGTGAGGCCATGGAGAACGATTTCCATATGGCTTCGAGGAAATTCTGGTCCACCATCCGGTGTCTCGGGAGGGGGAAGCAGGGCACCATCAACACTGTGTATAGTGGGGATGGGGCCCTTCTGACCTCGACTCGGGACGTTGTGAGTGAGTGGGGAGAATACTTCGAAGATCTCAATTCCACCGACATGCCTTCCCATGAGGAAGCAGAGTCTGGGGTCTCTGAGGCGGGCTCTCCAATCTCTGGGGTTGAGGTCACCGAGGTGGTTAAAAAGCACCTCAGTGGCACGGCCTCCGGGGGTGAATGAGATTCGCCCGGAGTTCCTAAAGGCTCTGGATGTTTTGGGGCTGTCTTGGTTGACACGGGGACAGTGCCTCTGAATTGACAGACTGGGGTAGTGGTCCCCCTTTTTAAAAAGGGGGACAGGAGGGTGTGTTCCAACTACAGGGGTATCACACTCCTCAGCCTCCCTGGTAAGGTCTATTCTGGGGTGCTGGAGAGGAGGGTCAATTGGGAAGGTGAATCTCAGATTCAGGAGAAGCAGTGTGGTTTTCGTCCTGGCCGTGGAACAGTGGACCAGTCTACATGTGTTTTGTGGACTTGGAGAAGGCCTTTGACCGTGTCCCTCAGGGATTGCTGTGGGAAGTGCTTCGGGAGAATGGGGTACCGAACCCCCTGATACGGGCTGTTTGGTCTCTGTACGACCAGTGTCAGAGTTTGGTCCGCATTGCCGGCAGTAAGTCGGACTCGTTTCCGGTGAGGGTTGGACTCCGCCAAGGCGGCCCTTTGTCACCGATTCTGTTCATTGCTTTTATGGACAGAATATCTAGCCGCAGCAGAGGGGTAGCAGGGGTCTGATTTGGTGGCCTCAGTATTGCATCTCTGCTTTTTGCAGACGATGTGGTTTTGTTGGCTTCACAAGCCGTGATCTCCAACTCTCACTGGAGCGGTTCGCAGCCGCAGTTCGCAGCGGATCGGTGCAGCATCTGCAGTGATGCGGACTTTGTATCGGTCCGTTGGGGTGAAGAAGAAGCTCAGCTGAAAGGCGAAGCTGTCAATTTACCGGTCGATCTAAGTTCCTACCCTCACCTATGGTCACGAGCTGTGAGTCGTGACCGAAAGAACAAGAACCCGGATACAAGCAGCCGAAAATAGTTTCCTCCGTAGGGTTTTCCGGTCCTCTCCCTTAGAGATAGGGTGAGAAGCTTGGTCATCTGGGAGGGACGCAGAGTAAAGCTGCTGCTCCTACACATTGAGAGCAGCCAGATGAGGTGGCTTGGGCATCTGATTAGGATGCCTCCTGGACGCCTGAGGTGTTCCTGGCACGTCCCACCAAGAGGAGACCCTGGGGACGACCCAGGACATGCTGGAGAGACTACGTCTCTCGGCTGGCCTGGGAAGACCTCGGGATCACCTCGGAAGAGTTGGATGAAGTCTGGGCCTCCCTGCTAAAGCTACTGCCCCAGCGACACGACCTCGGATAAACGCAAGAAAATGGATGGATGGATGAATAGTCCAACAAAGAAAAAATCCGCTGGCACGTATTGGCTGCCTGGTTTTAGCCACCGCATCTCCCTGTGGAAAAGGTATTTTTTTCCGCATTTGTTTAAAATTTAAACACTTTAACCAGTATCGCTTGTACCTTGGCCAAAGTCTGTGTCTCTTTTGGTTGTCGGTGCCCTAAATCCTCGCTGCCTAGTGCCTTCATGCCTTGGAACAAGCTTCCGCCTTTCCATCAAGCCAGCGAGCTACTTAGCCTGCTGGCTACTTAGCCTGCTGGCTAGCTTGCCACTTCTCATAATCTTTCACGCTGAGTTGGATAAAATTTCTCAAATTCAGTCTGCCGTGGTCGCTTCTGATGTGGCACGGCCATGAATAGCAGTGCTGCTATTGGAAGCTAGGCTGAGGGAAGCCTCCTGTAGCTTTTTTTTTTTTAAAACACATTTTATGAGGAGCTCGGTGAAGCTGTAATGCTTACATATACAGAAGCGATGCTCACCAAGTCAAAATGGTGATGCTCATAAAACCATAATCGTGGAATATTTTGTTTTGTGAAGTAAATGTGGTGTGGCAACAGCCCTCCACAGAATAAAGCAGTATGTTGTTGTTTGATTCGTTCTGATCACCGACAACCCAAATGAGGACAAGCGTGATTTAAAAAAAAACAAAATGCAACGAATCAGAGGAAGACGAAGGGCTACCTGGAAAAGATCTACAGTACAATAATTAAGGGCAACGGGGAAAATCCTGGAAGGAACTCGAATAGTGTGCAAAAAAAATAACAATAGAGTTCAGTAATTGATTGCCATATTACATTCATTATAGTAAATTTTAACTTGTAGTCATTCATTGTTTTTAATTTAAACGTAATTACATATTTACGAAAAACATGATAACATAAAAATGATTGTATTTATTATTATTATTATTATTATTATTATTATTATTATACATTTGTACCAATGCAAATCTAATGCCATACTCCAAATAAACAGAGGTTACCGTACCATATCAACTTCCGAGATACTGTCCAAGCTCTCCACCTGAACATCTACTCCCACAGGGATAGCAGGACCTTAAAAACAAAATCACACAAAGAACCAGATGTAAAATCATGAATGGAAATTTGAAGCTACTGTATGTTGCTAAATAAGGCGCACGTGCCAGCTCAAAGCCCGCCAAAGAAATGTGGCCTGCAAATGCTTGAAAACTGCATGATTCCTTTGTTTATGCAATATTATGCAACTGTAGATCACAGTCCCCATAATGCATGTGAATTTGCCTAATCGTGATATCAAACCACTTAAGGCTGTTTTTAGCAAGATTAGTAGTGATTGAGATGAAAAAAAAAGGAATAGATCCAAAGTGTCCTAAAAAATTGTTTATGCTGAAGTAGGGGATTTTTACAACTGACAGAGACGGTAATGATGAATTATATGTTTGCGCTTAAAAGAAACACCACAGTTTGTCTTTGGGCTTTGGGACCAAAGTGTCATGTTCAAAAGCCACTACGGGCACAAATAAATTGTAATTGGAAAAAAAAAATAAGCAATTTGAGAGCTGTGACTTCCTGGCCCTTGAGCAAGGCAGCAATTTAATGACTTCCACACATATCATGTGAATGTTAGAGTGAAGGAAATGTGGATCCAGAGAGGTTTTCTGTACCTCGCACAAGGGCAACTTGGCAAAGCTCAGTCAACAAAATATAATTTCTCCAGCAAGCATTCCTGGTTTCTGGCACAACAATTTCAGCTTCACTCTGAATTCAATACATCACCTTCCCTTATTTCTGGATGCACCTGCAATGCAACTACTTTTGAATTTGTTCTAGTTTTTTTTTTTTGCCAGTTTCTTAATTGCGACAAAGTGTAATTTGCTGAGTAACAGCTGGGTGATGGTTTAACAGATTGTTTGCAAATGCAAATCTAAACTGTAAGCAGGAGGAATGGTTGCCAGCTTAATCTGCTCAGGATTGCTGGGGTTGAGAGCCTGCCACATACTAAAGCTACACATCATGAGAGTTACATTTCAAGCCACCTAAAAAACACCAAATCAATGCAGTTAATAGATAAGGCCATACTGTACTTTGACTCAAAATATTTGATGGGCTTGGGTTATTAACTGGGAGGTGATCATTCTTACGACATTGCGCCAAGCAACAGATTACATCGCATGTCACGTTGGTGCTCAGCGATAAAGCACCAAGGCTGTTTTCCAATGATCACTAGTTTGGGCATGCCAACAGAGTTACGGTTGAAATAAAATTCTTTCATTTCGATTTTGCAGAAACCATGATGCACTATTTTTCATCATTTGCCTTTCAAAATCTTATACAGTCACTTTAAACGCTGGTCAAAAGATATTAGGTTTACGATGGAATTCCGTTCCTATGGCGGCGATGGAACCTGAATACGTGTACCAGGCATTAGGTAATTTTCCCTTTCCTCAGTTATTCTGTTCAGGGAAGCACTAAACTACCAACAACCTACACACAGGTGTGATCAATTGGAAGGCATGCCCCCTTCTTTGTTCAGTGTGGCCTGAGAGTAGTTGGAGGTCTCCTGATTAGCACATCTGCCTCACATTTATGAGGTTCGGGCTTTGAATTTCAGCCTTTCTCTGTGGGGTTGGGATGTTTTCACCATGCTTGCATGGATTTTTCCTAATGCTTCCTTGGGTTTTCTCTGACTGCCTCCCACATCCCCAAAATATGTCGACTTTATGTGTGCCTTGTGATTGACCGCAACCAGTCCAAGGTGTACCCCACTTCTCACCCAAAGTTAGCTGGGATAGGTACCAGTCACCCATGACCCTAATGAGGACAGGCGCAATAGAAAATGAAAGGATATCTATTAAGAATCTACATTGGGAGGAATAATTATTTGATCCCCTGCTGAATTCATAACTTTGGTCAATTACAAAGCAATTTTATAATTTTTATAATATTTTGAGCGGCACGGTGGACGACTGGTTAGAGCGTCAGCCTCACAGTTCTGAGGACCCAGGTTCAATCCCCGGCCCCGCCTGTGTGGAGTTTGCATGTTCTCCCCGTGCCTGCGTAGGTTTTCTCCGGGCACTCCGGTTTCCTCCCACATCCCAAAAACATGCATGAATTGGAGACTCTAAATTGCCCGTAGGCATGACTGTGAGTGCGAATGGTTGTTTGTTCCTATGTGCCCTGCAATTGGCTGGCAACCAGTTCAGGGTGTACCCCGCCTCCTGCCCGATGACAGCTGGGATAGGCTCCAGCACGCCCGCGACCCTAGTGAGGAGAAGCGGCTCAGAAAATGGATGGATGGATAATATTTTGAATTTGCATTGCACATACAAACACACACGCACGCATGCTCACACACACAAATACACTCACACACACAAATAAAAAGTGTGGGTAAGTGTTTCCTGTTGTTTGTTGTTTTACTCACTGTTTCTGATATTTTACAATATTCACAAAAACTATATTTATGATTTTTGGTGTACCAAGAAACAAGAGGGTTAAGAGAGAATGATACACTTGTAAATGTATGCTGTAAAAGTAATTTTGGCCATTAGAATTGCCCTCAAATTTAAAGGCTAAATCTGGAATATTGCGAAACAATGTATTTTCTGAAAAGCACATGATGACCTCTATATAGTAAACAAAACAATTGACTCTGAGCCCACACATCAAGTGATCTGGCTGATGAGCTTTCCCTGTCTTCCTTCTATGCAGATTAACAACAAGCTTAATCTGTTATTCTATTGAGGATTAAAAGAAATAATACCTCCCACATGTCAACCACACTCAACCCCTCAGTCTGTATATATATATGTGGGTCAATTTTATATAATTTCATCAATAACGGTAAAGACATTGAATTGCATTTTGAAAATAAAGTAATTTTACTGACAGCTATCAGAAAAAATATTTTAAGTGATGCCGGCACGATGAACGATTGGTTAGCACTTCCGCCTGGCAGTTCTGGGGACCGGGGTTCAAATCCCGGCCCCGCCTGTGTGGAGTTTGCACGTTCTCCCCGTGCCTGGGTGGGTTTTCTCCGGGCACTCCTGTTTCCTTCCACATCCCAAAAACATGCGTGGTAGGTTGATTGAGGACTCTAAATTGCCCGTAGGTGTGATTGTGAGTGTGAATGGTTGTTTGTTTCTATGTGCCCTGCGATTGGCTGGCGACCGGTTCAGGGTGTACCCCACCTCCTGCCCGAAGATAACTGGGATAGGCTCCAGCACGCTCTGCGACCCGCGTGAGGATAACCGGGAAAGGAAATGGATGGATGGATGGATCTTAAGTGACATTTTTAACACTTTTAAAGCTAAAATGTCTTTCCCGTTATGTGTCCCAAATGAAATGTCATTATTTGCAATGTTTTCTGAAGATGCTAATTACATTTCTGGAAAAAATATATATATTTCCCCCGCCTATTGCTTAATATGCCTTTATCATGAAAACATGCAAAAGCATCTCAGTGTCTTGTGTTCCTTTTTTTGGTTCTTTGACCAATGGTCCTTCTATGTCACTCAAGCTGTGTTTACCATTAATGCCACTAGAGGGAGACTCATTCTGTTGTTGCAATACACCAGAGCGATATGTGATCTGAAGTGCCAGGATGTGGCAGCCATTTTGCATTCACACAATAGCAGACAGCAAAATAGATGGTGTTATTTCTGAGATATGTATGAATTTGTGAAAGACTATTGTCCATTATAAATATATGAAGACAAGACTGTAATGGGTTAAATGAGTTGTTAGGCTTATTCATGCACTTATATCCGCAGAGTTTGAAGGGCAACACATGAAAAATGTGTAGCTCACATAGTCGCTATTAGAGCTGGGCAATACGGCGAAATAGATCCAGGAATCTCGTTTGATGTGCGTCCCTAATTAAAAATTAGCATGGACGCATAACATAGGACCAATCTACGTTTTAGGGCCCAGAGCTATGGCCAAGTACTCTGTCGTTGTGGTGGAAATCCGGCATGTGATATTTTTTTTTTTTTGACGAGACAGGACTATGGTCGCACATGCGCCCTAATTTAAATAGAGGGTGCGTACAGGTGCGCAGTCATTTCAGGAAGAAAAAAATATTTCTGCGACTTGAAAGCACCCACATGAAAGCCATCGTGGTCTGCAAACCAATCAGAGATAGTGAAGGGCAGGAACCCTCCGTCTGATTGGCCGTGTGCGCGTGTGTTTGCGTGTGCCTGCATGTGCATGCATGTGTGTGTGCCTGCGTGTGTTAGTGTGTGTGAATTTGTATGTGGGTGTGTGCGTGTGTGTGTGTGTGCGTGCGCGTATGCTTTTGAAATCAGAATCATATTTATTTGCCAAGTATGTCAAAAAGACAAGGAATTTGTCTCAGGTATTTGGAGCCGCTCTAGTATGACAACAGACAATTGTCAGAGAATACTTTTGAGACATAAAGAAATAAAAAACACAGTCACTGAGCAATAAAGGGTTACCAGTAATGCGGACGCTTGCATACACGAAGCTATGTTTTGGGACTGTGAGCTGGTAGCTGCACAGTTAATGGAATTAATGGAATTAGTTCCAAAGCCTAACACCACCGCTGCGATGTGGGAACATTTTGTATTCAAGCCAGATGAATGCAGCCATCCTGATAACATCATGAGCTGATATGTCGAAATTGTATGAAGTCGCAACAAAGACAACACAACTTAAAACCTCAAGGCGACAAGATCAATTTTAAACACAACCATCCCACCCAAATTCTTCAGCTGGGAACAAAAATACACGGTGGGACATTTCCCGTTTTCCTGTCATCTTGCAGTTATGGTATCCTTTGCCCAACAATGCAAATACAAATGTGACAGTGTATATGCTGCACGTATGCTCACATTATATACAATATAGCGTTACTCACTATTGTAAGAGATGTAGCCATTGAACATGTTGACAAAGCAGTATTTAAAGAAAGGCTGCAGACTTTTGAAAAGTAGTGCAATCTTGAATAAAAACAGGTTGCTTTGATCTACTTGTGTTGCTTGTTGTTGCCACTTGGCACTTTTTCCTGAACCAACTTGAGACTTGATTGGCAGCCGCTCTTGTACGACTGTAAACAGCCATTTAAACAAAAAATACTTTTGAGACATAAAAACACAATGCGGCAAGTCACTGAGCAATGAGAGTTTACCAGTCATGTGGTAATGCTGATACAAATACAGTTGTGCAGATAATGCGGAGTACGCTACCAATTTAATGGTAAGAGGGAACAAGCGTTTGGAATGTCTGCTTGTTTTAGTTTGAATTGATCGAGAGCGCTGACCTGAGGGAAGGAGCTGGAAGAGGTGGGGACCAGGATGTGGAGGGTCCAAGAGGATTTTGCATGCTCTTGTCTTAGTTCTGGCAGCGTGCAAGTCCCCAAGGATGGGTAGGGGAAAACCGACGATTTTTCCAGCAGTCCTGATTGTCCGTGGTAGACGGAGTTTGTCCTTTTTTGTGGGAGCACCAAACCAGACTTTGATGGATGAACACAGGACCGTGGCGATGACTGCCTCAACAGCTCCTGTGACAGGCCATGCTTTCTGAGAAGCCGCAGGAAGTACATCCCCTGCTGGGCCTTTTTGAGGATGGAGTTGATGTTGGTCTCCCACTTCAGGTCCTGAGAGACTGTAATTCCCAGGAACTTGAACGTCTCGATGGTTGGCCTTGTGTGTTGGACAGCTTGAGGGGCAGCTGTGGCGAAGGATGCTTCCTGAGGTCCACAATCATCTCTACAGTCTTGAGCGTGTTCAGCTCCAGGTTGTGTCTGTCGCACCAAAGCCCCAGCCGTTCCACTTCCTGCCGATATGCAGACTAATCCCCCCTTCAATAAATAATCAATTTCTCACTTCAGTCAGGCATGCTTCCTCAAGCTCTTAAAGTAGCTGCCATTAAACCTTTGCTTTTTTTTGGTCAATGTATTTGTGTCTCAAAAGTGTTCTCTGTCAATTGACTGTCTGTTGTTGTACGAGAGCGGCTCCAACTACCGGAGACAAACAGAGAAAAATAGAACGCTGGACGCTTCCATGTTAGCAAGCTATAGACCCATCTCAAATCTCCCTTTCATAGCCAAGATTGTTGAGAAAGTTATTTTTAACCAACTCAGCAATTTCTTGAACTTAAATTGAGTTTTTGACACATTTCAATCAGGGTTCCGAACTCATCACAGTACAGAATCTGCTCTTTTCAAAGTGCTATATGATATAAGGTTGAATACTGACTCGGGAAAGGTGTCAATTCTGTTCTTGTTGGACCTCAGTGCGGCTTTTGATACGGTAGATCATAATATGCTGCTGAACAGGTTGGAAGCGTGGGTAGGACTAAATGGAACAATCCTTAAATGGTTCAGGTCCTACCTGGAGGAAAGGAGTCATTTTTTAACCAACTCATCGAATGGCAATGACCTATGGGGTCCCTCAAGGGTCAGTTCTTGGACCCCTCCTATTCAGCCTGTATATGCTACCCTTGGGTCAAATTCTTCAGAACTTTGATTTTGACTATCCTAGATATGCAGATGACACACAGTTATATCTAGCAGTGTCTACAGATGACTATAGTTCAATTGAGGTGTTGTGTCACTGTTTAAAAAAGATAAATAACTGGATGAGCCAAAATTTTCTTCAATTAAACCACAACAAAACTGAGATAATTGTTTTTGGCAATAAAGCAAAGTGGAATTTGCTGTTAGTAAATACCTGGTGTCACTCTCTTTAAAAAACAAAGACCAAGTCCGAAACCTTGGTGTTCTGATAGATTCCGACCTGACTTTCAACTGTCATATCAAATCAATTACTAAAACTGCCTTCTCCCATCTGAAGAACATATCCAGAGGGAAGGGAAGGATGTGTCAAACAGACCTGGAGAAGCTCATCCATGCTTTTATCTCAAGTAGACTTGACTATTGTAATTGTCTTCTGACTGGACTCCCCAAAAAGAGCATGAAACAGCTGCAACTCGTTTAGCATGCTGCAGCTCGGGTTCTGACCAGAACAAAGAAGTCAGAACATATTACTCCAATTCTAAAGTCTTTACACTGGCTTCCATTCAGCTTTAGAATAGAATAATATAAAGTATAAAGTCAAGTAATATATAAAGTTCTGCTACTGGTCTATAGACCACTAAACGGTTTAGGTCCTGAATACATGAATGAAATGCTAATGGGATATAAACCCAGTAGGGCTCTGAGATCGATAGACTCAGGTCAAATAGTGGAGCACAGAGTCCAAAGCGAACATGGTGAAGCAGCATTTAGCTATTATGCTGCACACAAATGGAATAAGTTGTCAACAGAAGTGACGTCAGCCCCAAGTGTGCATGTTTTTAAGTCCAGGTTGAAAACTCTTCTTTTTTCCCATGCTTTCTAGACCCTTTCCACTTTACGCTGTTTTAATTGTATTTTTAATTTATTTTATTGTTTTCTCTTTGTTTTAACTGTTTATAAGTAGTTTTTGTTTTTGTTTTTAAATGATACTAATCATGTAAAGCACATTGAGTTACCTTGTGGATGAAATGCGATATATAAATATAAACATAAATAAATTGCTTTGCTTTATATCAGTGGCATAAAAAAAAACATTGATACAATACTCGCGTTTGTCATCATAGTTTTGGGGAAATATATTCCAAAAAAAATTCTATTGTGACAGGCCTAAACACATGTAATACAGGGTGATTGAAAAGTAACTCGCTATTTTAAAATACTAATTTAATAATAATTTATTCATATGTTGTAATCCATCCATCCATTTTCTGTAGCGCTTTATCCTCACTCGGGTCGCGGGCATGCTGGAGCCTATCCCAGCTATCTTCGGGCAAGAGTACTCCCTGAACTGGTCGCCAGCCAATAGCAGGGCACACATAAACAAACAACCATTCGCGGACACATTCACACCTATGGGCAATTAAGAGTCTTCAATCAACCTACCATGCATGTTTCTGGGATGTGGGAGGAAACCGGAGAGCCCGGAGAAAACCCACGTTGGCACAGGGAGAACATGCAAACTCCACACAGGCGAGGCTGGGATTTGTTGTAATATTTTTCTAAATTTTTTTGTGTATGTTCCATGATGTAAGGAGCAAGTCTATTCTACCAAACCAACAACTTTGGAAGAACGAGAAGTTATGTCTTTCATCCCACAAGAGTTCCTTGTGAAATCAGTTAATGCGGTTCCCATGCGGCTTGAGAAACTGGTGGCTAATGCTGGCGCCCAAATGGAATTTTAAATAAAACTCCATGCATTACACTTTACTCTCATGTTCATTTCTTGTAAGAATTATAGTTCAGAAATAAATTACAAGTACTTAAAAATAGGGAGTTACTTTTCAATCACCCGGTATATTGCAAGAGAGCAAGAGCAATGGATAACAGAATCAGAATCATCTTTATTTTGCCAAGTATGTCCAAAAAACACAAGGAATTTGTCTCCGGTAGTTGGAGCCGCTCTAGTACGACAAGACACAGTCAATTGACAGAGAATACTTTTGAGACATAAAGACATTGACAAAAAACAGTCACTGGGCAATAAAAGGTTGCTAGTAATCTGGTAATACCGGTACAATTATTATTATTTTTTGACAATTGTGCAAAAAGATGCAGAGTCCTTAAGCAATTAAAGAAGTTTGAATGACTAATATAGCAATAGTCCGGTGCAATGACCATTGTGCAAAGGGCGCCGAGACTTCAAGGAATGTATGCAGTTTAAAGTGACTAGTCGTGCGATAGTCTGAGACAATGTCGATTGAGCAAATGTTGCAGATACTCCTCAGTCAGTGTGCAAGTGGTGCAGTGGTACTCTGGCATGAGTGGCCAGTATTGGTCAACAACAGATATGCAAATAGTGCAGCGTGGCGAGACTGCTACAGTGAGTGCACGAGTAATGTATAATTGGCCTGACATAAATGTGACAACAAACTCAAGATTGTTGGCAGCATGTTGCAATGGAATTGTAAGTTAGCTGTTTAAGAAGTTGATGGCAAGAGGGAAGAAGCTGTTGGAATGTCTGCCATTTTTAGTTTGCATTGTTCGGTAGCGCCTACCTGAGGGAAGGAGCTGGAAGAGCTGGTGATCAGGATGTGGAAGGTCCAAGAGGATTTTGCACGCTCTTGTCTTAGTTCTGGCAGCGTGCAAGTCCTCAAGGGTGACAATCTTTTCAGCAGTTTTGATTGTCTGTTGCAGTCGCAGTTTGTCCTTTTTTGTCACAGCACCAAACCAGACTGTGATGGAAGAACATAGAACTGATTCGATGACCGCTGTGTAGAACTGCCTCAACAGCTCCTGTAGCAGGCCGTGCTTCCTCAGAAGCCACAGGAAGTACATCCTCTGCTGGGCCTTTTTGAGGATGGAGTCGATGTTGATTGCCCACTTCAGGTCCTGAGAGAATATAATTCCCAGGAACTTGAAGGTCTCGACGGTTGACACAAGGCAGCTGGACAGCGTGAGGGGCAGCTGTGGCGAAGGATGCCTCCTGAAGTCCACAATCATCTCTACAGTCTTGAGCGTGTTCAGCTCCAGGTTGTGTCGGCCGCACCACAGCTCCAGCCGCTCCACTTCCTGTCAATATGCAGACTCATCACCATCTTTGATGAGGCCAATGACAGTGGTGTCATCTGCAAACTTCAGGAGTTTGACAGCCGGGTGCGTTGAGGTGCAGTCGTTCGTGTAGAGAGAGAATAGCAGCGGAGAGAGGACACAACCTTAGGGTGTCCCAGTGCTGATGCTGCGTATGGATGGTGGCCTCCCCCAGCCTCACCTGCTGCTGCCCGTCAGAAAGCTGTAAATCCACTGGCAGATGGCAGGTGAGACGCTGAGCTGGAAAAGGTTATAGGAAAGGAGTTAAGGGATGATGGTGTTGTACACAGAGCTGAAGTCCACGAACAGGATCCTCGCGTCGGTCCCTGCACTGTCGAGGTGTTCTAGGATGAAGTGCAGTCCCATGTTGACTTCATCATCCGCAGACCTGTTTGCTCGGTAGGCAAACTGCAGGGGGTCCAGCAGGGGACCTGTGACGCTCTTGAGGTGGTCCAGCACGAGGCGTTCAAAGGACTGCATGACCACAGATGTCAGGGCAACAGGCCTGTAGTCATTCAGACCCGAGATTGCAGGTTTCTTGGGGACTGGGATGATGGTGGAGCGTTTGAAACAAGATGGTACTTCGCACAGTTCCAGAGATCTATTGAAGATCTTTGTGAAGACTGGAGCAAGCTGGTCCGCGCAGACTTTGTGGCAGGATGGGGACACATGGTCTGGGCCTGCCGCTTTGTTAATCTTTTGTTGTTTGAAGATGTGTCTCACATCCCGTTCGTGGAAGTCAGAGGTGTGATTGTGGTCGGTGCTGCGGTGCTATTGGGTTGTGAAAGTGTCCTTTTCAAATCTGCAGTAGAAGCTGTTTAAGTCATCGGCTAGGCTACTATTGTTCTCAGCTTAGGGGGATCGTCGCTTGTAATTGGTTAGTGATTATAATGCATGCAAGACTGATTTAGAGTTGTTAGCGCTAAACTGTTTTTCCAACTTTGCTACATAGTTTCTCTTTTCAATGTTAATTTCTTTAGTCAGCTGTGCGATTATACAGGGCCCTGTCCCTGCTTCGATATGTGTCCTCCTTACCTTGGCCAAGTTGCTTAAGTTCCGCAGTGAACCACGGCTTGTTGTTATTTACTGTGCGAAATGACTTTGTTGTTACACACACCTCTTCACAGCAACTGATATAGGATGTGACAGTGTCCGTATATTCATCCAGGCTGCCAGCTGAATTTTCAAAGACACTCCAGTCTGTGCAGTCTAAACAGCTTTGAAGTTCCATCTTTGCTTCATTGGTCCACTTTTTCACTGTTTTCACTGTAGGCTTCGCGCATTTAAGTTTTTGCCTGTATGTTGGTATTAAGTGGATTAAGCAGTGATCAGATGAGCCGAAGGCTGCACGGGGTATGGCACGGTATGCGTTATTTAGCGTAGTATAGAAGTGGCCCAAAATGTTATTTTCCCTGGTAGGACAGTCGATGTGCTGCTTGTATTTAGGGAGTTCGTGGTTGAGTTTAGCTTTGTTAAAGTCCCCGAGAATAATGAGGGGTGGTTTTTTTCAATTTCCTTGACTTGTTCAGCGAGCGTTAGCAGTGCGGCGTTCGTGTTAGCTTGAGGCGGAATGTAGACACCGGCAAGAATGAATGATGCGAACTCACGAGGCAAGTAGAATGGCTTACAGTTCAAAAAGAGCGATTGTAAATGCGGACTGCAGTGTGTGCTTAGCTCCATGACGTCCGTATACCATTTTTCGTTAATATAGAACAGTGCTTCTCAAATCGTGGAGCGTTGCGATGCCAGGGGGGGGGGGGTGGGGGGGGGGGGGTGGGCGTGCGAGACCCTGAAGAACACGATTTGCTGTACTAGAATAAAGTGTAATTGCACATCCACAGCAGTAGATGGCAGTGGTGCTCTCATTACTCTCGGCGTATTTGCTCTATTGCGTAGTAGTGTTTATTGCAATAGTACGAGCAGTTAAAAAACTTGGAAGACACCATGGGAATACTTTTAACGGGGATGAAAAGAAACGCAGAGAGAGACAGAGATTGTGTAACACATGGAAGTCAGCCGAAAGCTAAGACGAGGAAGTTTGACGAAGCGTTTGTAGCGCTTGGGTTCACAGTGACTATGGTGGGAGACGAGGAAAGATGGGTGTGTTTAATGTGTCTTAAAATGTTGGCAGCGGAGAGCATGAAGCCTAACAAATTACAATGCCATTTATATACATTACACCCTTATCACGCTGATATGACCCTGGAGTTTTTTTTCTCATCCCGCTTTGCAAATGCTGTTACAGTAAACCAGCGAGCACTGTTAGCATCCTTATAAGGAGGCGTACCAAATTTCTCAGTGCAAAAAACCCCACACCATAGCAGAGGAGCTGATACTGCCTGCAGCAGTTGACATGGTCTCCGTCATGCTGGATGACGGAAGCGCTGCAAAACTAAAAACCATCCCGTTGTCCAACGACACTGTCACCAGACATATAAAGGACATCACAAATGATCTCCAAGAACAGCTGGTGGATAAACTAAGAGACAAACGTTTTGCCTTACAATTTGATGAAGCAACTGACAGTATTAAAGACTGCTTGTTTATTGTATATGTACGTTTTGATTTTTCAAATTCCCTGTGTGAGGATCTAATTTTTTGTAAATATGTCAGCGACAGAGCCACAGCTGAAGAGTGATTCAAAATGCTGGACAGCTTCCTGTCTGAGAATGGGCTAACATGGAAGAACTGCATTGGTGTTTTTAGGGATGGTGCTCAGACCATGGCAGGGATGAGAAAAGGACTTCGAGCACTCATCATCATCATCATCATCATCATCATCATCATCATCATCATCATCATCATCATCATCATCATCATCATCATCATCATCATCATCATCATCATCATCATCATCATCATCATCATCATCATGGGCAGCCATGGGTCAATGGTTAAGCTCATCGCCTGCCACCGTGGGGGACCTACGTTCAAGTCCCCGACTGGACCATCCGCTAACATCCCCAGGACTCACGGCTGTGGTGTCCTTGAGCAAGACACCGATACCCCGAAATGCTCCCCGGGCGCTTCAACTGCCCCCTGCTCCAGTGTTTTCCACTAACGTGTATGTGTTCACTGTGATGGGTTAAATGCAGAGAACAAATTTCGTGTGCATGCATGCATGTTTATGACAATAAAAAGTGATTCTTCTTCTTCTTCATCACAAAGGCCTCACCTAATGCTGAGTGGACCCACTGTTATACATAGAGAAGCACTTGCATCAAGGCACCTTTCCCCTGAATTAAGTGAGGTGATGACTGACGTTATTGTTGTAGTAAATTTGATAAAAACCAGACCACTAAAAACAAGAGTCTTCTCTGCTATCTGCGAGGAGCTGGGTGCTGAACATCAAGCTGTGCTGTTCCACAGTGAAGCAAGGTGGCTGTCACGAGGAAATGTATTTTCCCGGGTTTTTGAACTCAGAGAACAGATAAGAGTGTTTTTGGAGCAGGAGCACAAGGGTGGAGTCGCAGAGAAATTTAGCGATGACAACTTCCTGGGAAAGCTGGCCTATCTGAGTGACGTATTTGGAAAGCTAAATGAATTAAATCTACAGCTTCAAGGAAAAGACAAACACCTCCTTGAGGTCACAGACAAGATCACAGACATTACTGTTACGCTCGAAGTGCTCATTGACTCAGGGGCTGATGAGAGTTTCATGGACTGGGAATATGCCAAAAGGTTTAGCCTAAAAACACAACAGTTATCCAACTCACTACGAGCCAGTGCTCTTGATGGAAGCCTAATTTTAAGTTTACCCATAAAAGTGAACCCCTGGAAGGAGTAAAGAAATATTTTTCATTTGTATTGTTCTAATTTGCACCCTCATTGTGGGCTTTCCTTGGTTAAAGAAACACAAGTCACATATTGACTGGGATAATGGCAAAGTTTTGAATTGAGGAAAGGCCTGCAAAGATTGTTTCAAGTCAGATCATTGTATAAAGGTCCAGACAGCTGTTAACATTTCTCCTCACACAGACTCTGAGCCTCCTGATCTTACTACAGTTCCCAGTTCCTACCATGATCTGTGAGAAGTTTTCAGCAAAAGTAAGGCTACTTCTCTTCCTCCTCACAGACCTCATTGACTGACTCTATTGAGACCTCATTAAAGGCTGCTCTTATTCATCTCTGGCGGGGGCAGGGTTCTTTTTTGTAGGGATAAAGGATGGGACTCGCTGACCTTGTTTACAGTCTTCTTAATGACATTACTGTTAAGAATCTGTATCGTCTGCCACTCATGTCGTCAGCCTTTAACCAGCTTCAGCAGGCCAAAATATTTTCTAAATTAGATCTGAGAAACGCATCCCATCTGGTTTGAATCAGAGAGGGGGATGGATGGAAGACCGGCTTCAACAGTCACTGGCCATTACATATACGTTGCTATGCCGTTTCTACTTACTAATGGATCTGCTGTTTTCCAAGCAATGATTAATGACATTCTCAGAGACTTCTGAACATCTTTGTGTACGTGTACATGGACGACATTTTGATCTATTCCCCTGATTCGGACACTCACATTTGCCATGTGTCCCAGGTTCTCTAGCAGTTGTTAGACAACCACTTGTATGTCAAAGTGGAAAAAAGTTCATTTTATGCCTACACTGTATCGTTCCTGGGCTTCATCGTAGCACCTGGAAAAATGCAAACAGACCCGGCTAACATTACCGCAGTGTCTCAGTGGCCTACACCTGATAGCCCCAAAAAGGTGCAACAATTCTTAGGCTTTGATAACTTTTACAGGTGGTTTATCAGAAACTTCTGCGCCATAAGCTTCAGCTCTCCATGCTCTCGCATCTCCCCAGCTTCCATTCCAGTAGTCCCCTGGAGTAGAGGCGTTCCAACTGCTCAAGATGTGGTTCACTACTGTTCCAATACTCATGGCTCCTGATCCCACCTGGCAGTTCGTGGTGGAGGTGGATGCTTCCAATGACGGGTTGGGAGTGGTTCTTTCACAGCGTTCTTAGGACAACACCCACCATCCTTGTGCCTTCCTGTCTCAGGAGCTCTCTCCTATCATGTCGGGAATCATGAGTTGTTGGCAGTCAAAATTGCCCTGGAGGAGTGGAGACATTGACTAGCAGGGGCACAACACCCATAAGAACATGGAATACAGTATATCCGTAAAGCTAAAAGACTAAGCTCATGTCAAGCCAGGTGGACATTTTTTTTTTTTTAACAGATTCAATTTTGTGCCGTTTTACAGACCAGAGCACCAAACCTAATGCCTTGTCTGGTTTGTTTCGTCCCGAGCTGACTGTCAAGGAACCCGAGGCCGTCCTACCACCGAACCGTGTGGTAGAAGGGGTGACTTGGCAAATAGAATCTTCTGAGAAGCAAGTGGATGGTAAAAGCCCAACACTCAGTGGTTGTCCAATGAACCACATATTTGTCCCTGCTGCCATGAGACCACAGGTGGCCCATTGGGCTCACACCTCGCTGCTCACCTGCCATCTGGGTATCAAAAGAACAATGCATGCCATATCCCAGAGATTTTGGTTGCCCTCCATGGAGCGAGATGTCAAGGAATATGTCGAGGCATGTCCCAGCTGTGCCGGCAATAAAACCTCCTCCACAGCACAGATGGGGTGGTTGCAGCCTCTCCTCAGTCTTTCCTGTCCCTGTGCTGAGATTTCCCTGGACTTTGTCACTGGGCTCCCAGTTTCTGAAGGTAACACAACTGTCCTCACTGTAGTGGACAGATATTCCAAGATGACCCATTTCATCGCTTTGCCCAAGCTGTCTTCAGCCAAAGAAACTACTGAAATTGTGATGACTCGTGTTTTTTATCGATGGAATCCCTAAAGATATTGTTTAAGACCATGGGGCCCAATTTGTCTCTAGATTCTGGAAGGAGTTCTTCAAGCTTATTGGAGCCACCTTCAGCCTTTCCTCTGGCTACCACCCATGATCCAACGGCCAGTCGGAGTGACTCAACCGAGAGTTGTCGACATGCCTTCGATGTCTGGTGTCTCGGAACCCAACATCCTTGGTGTGGTTACTGGCGCTGACCAGTTCCTGTGTACCAGCCTGGTCCGAAAGTTTGGCTCTCAACACGGGACTTACCTCTCAGAATGCTGTTTCCGGAAAACTGGCCCCACAATTCGTGGGACCGTTCCCGGTGTCCAAGGTTGTGGGTCCCTCTTCAGTTCACCTGTGCTTGCCTCGGTTCCTGAGGGTCCATCCCACCTTCCACATTAGCCTGGTGAAGCCGATCAGGGAGACTACCATGGTCCCAGTGGTCAGGCCTCCCTGGATAGTCGATGGTGGTCCGGTCTACTTCGTCAAGAGACTTTTGGCTGTATGCAACAGGGACCGGGGCAGGCAATTGTTGGTAGATTGGGAGGGCTATGGGCCAGAGGAAAGGTCCTGGGTTCCTTCAACCTTCATTGTGGACCCTGACATTTTCTTGGACTTTTACGCCAGTCATCAACAATTACCTGGTTCATTCAGGAGCCATCCCTAGAAGGGGCGGTACTGTTATGTCTAAGAAATCTGCCTGATATATTGTATTATGTTCACTTCCCATTTTAATTTGTTATCTCTCTTGTTTCACGTAACATGCCTGTGTTTCCTGCCAGTCTGATTGTCTCGATTGGTTCCATCTGTTCGCCATTCCCGTGTGTGGCTGTATATATCGTCTGAGATTCCCTTTGTCCTGTGCTAGTTCATCTTGTCCATTGAGTCAGAGTGCTAAGCCTTGTTTTCCATGCCACATGTACAAATTGTCTATTTGAGTTTTGTTGATACATCTGTCTCACAGTTCTGGGAGCCTGGGTTTAAATCCAGCCTCGCCTGTGTGGAGTTTGCATGTTCTCCATGTCTATGTTTGTTTTCACCAATTTTTTTTCCAAGTAGATTTTGTGTTTGTCGTTAAAGTAGGCCTTTTTCCTCTTTTGAGTGCTTTTGTGTTTGAGTCGCACATTTGGGTTCAGACTTTGGTCGTGACACTTATGTCCTAAATTTTCAACTTACTTTTTGAAAGTAGGATGGGATACATTTACCCTTATAAAACCAAGGCTGCAATATTTTTTTAAATAATGTTATGTTTTTACTGTTATTAATCAAATATGAAAAATATAGTTGTATGTAAAGTACAGTATATAGTCTTATTTTTCACTCTGTAAAATATAATCGAGGGATTTGAACTTAAACCAACTCATTAGTTAATGTAAAAAAAATAAATCAAAACAAACAATGATAGTTGCTGTGCAAAAATGCAGCACTCTTTGTTTCCCCAGTGTCGTCCAACCTCTGCTTGGCCTCAAATGCAAATTAACCTTGTGTCCAGTTTCGTACATGTCTTAGTCCAGGCTGTGAACAAGATTGTTAAATTAATACAAAATTATGTACTGAAAATCCATCCATCCATCCATCCATTTTCTGAGCCGCTTCTCCTCACTAGGGTTGCGGGCGTGCTGGAGCTTATCCCAGCTGTCATCGGGCAGGGGGCGGGGTACACCCTGAACTGGTTGCCAGCCAATCGCAGGACACATAGAAACAAACAGCCATTCACACTCACAGTCATGCCTACGGACAATTTAGAGACTCCAATTAATGCATGTTTTTGGGATGTGGGAGGAAACCGGAGTGCCCGGAGAAAACCCACGCAGGCACGAGGAGAACATGCAAACTCCACACAGGCGGGGACGGAGATTGAACCCTGCACCTCAGAACTGTGAGGCTGACGCTCTAACCAGTCGGCCACCATGCCGCCTGTACTGAAAATAAATCAATAAATAGAAGAATATTCACCACAAAGTGAGCAGCCCAAAGTATTTATGATGGCGACTGCCCACTCGTTTTTTAGTTTCAGGACAGTTAAAAATTATAAAATGCTCCTTAAAACGCCTTTTAAGTTAAAAAAATGTTATGTGACAATTTTGAATCTAAAAGAGATTGAATTACCTTCCATTATTATATAGTGGAAATATTGTTTTAAAATACGAACAAATCAGAGTTTGACAAGCATTTCGGTTTGTGGTCGACCCTTATGTATTCTCTAAAGACAAAGAAAAAGGATAACAGTCTAGCAATGAGCACAAAACTGATTCCACTAGAATGATGGACATCTTGCGGATATACAGGACAGTGGTATATTTTTCGAAAAAAAATACAATATTTTGGCCTATGAATATTATTTCCACAAGATTGGAGGGGGAAAAGGAAGCTTTTTTTCAAGTAACTTTTTTGTAATGACAGATGACAAAAATACGACAAAATGTTTGGAGAATTATCAACTAACGTACAAGAAAAATTTGTTAATAATGACCTACCTCCGAATGCTGGCCTCATGGTGAAGTCGTGATTATCTACTTTGATGAGATGCTCTGTCTTCATTTTGCGAGACTTTGTCACATCTGGAGGCTTCTTTGCCAAGGAGCTAAAGGAAGAGAATTGAGTAGTGCATTATGTTAGTGTCTTCTGCAACATATGGTTTAACCTACCCTTTACAGAATATGACGACTATTGATTCCACAGCGGGGAAATTCGTTGGTTACAGCAATAAGAAATAATATTACAGTCCATCCATTTTCCGTTCCGTCGCGGGCATGCTGGAACCTATCCCAGCTGACTCTGGGCGAGAGGCGGTGTACACCCTAAACTGGTTGCCAGCCAATCGCAGGGCACATAAACAAACAACCATTCACACTCACATTCACACCCTTCGGGCAATTTAGAGTTTTCAATTAACCTACTATGCATGTTTTTGGGATGTGGGAGGAAACCGGAGTACCCGGAGAAAACCCACGCAGGCACGGGGAGAACATGCAAACTCCACACAGGTGATGCCGGATTTGAACCCGGGTCCTCAGAACTGTGAGACAGATGTGCTAAACGGTTGTCCACCATTAAAAAAAAATGTATTATCAAAATAAGCCAGGTGAGAGGGAAAAAATAGCAAAAATAACATTTCCTTATTGTTTCATCAATCATTTCAAGTTTGGGCTAGTTTACTATGAGATCTCAATACACCAAGACATTTTTGACAATTTTATCTTCCAACCTTGGGGCAAAAGCCAGAGGCAGGGTACACTCTGGACTGACAGCCAGTCACTTTATCCCGGGGCACAAACTGAGGTCCATCAAGGTCTGGTTGTTATGAGTTTTGTGTGGAAGAACCTGAGAGGCCCTAGCCTCAACACCATTGATACATTTGGAATAAACTACAGGACAATGAGCCAAGCCTTCTTGTGCATCAGTGTCTGACTTCACAAATGCTCTGGATTAATTGGGCCCAAATTGAGATGAAAGTCGTAGTATCTTGAATGTTTTGTTCCTGAGGGTGAAATGGCTACATGTCCCAATACCTTTGTAAATGTGAGGACAGTTTGCTGGCTGTGATACTGCATATCAGAGCATTATTTTCCATATTTTTGCATGCCATATTTATATTTTTAATTTAATCATTGCCGTTTTAGGTACGAGTAGCAGTCAAAAAGTAATCAGCCCAATTTTCAACTAGCTTTTTTATTTATTTTTGTAAAGGCATTATACGCATAGAAATAAAGCCTTGTAAAATTCAGTAGGTAGCGCGTTTAACTAGTTTTTTACAGCTTGCTTGTTTTTCATCAGAGGACTCCTTTTTTTCAAGGTTAAAAAAGGTAATAATCTAATGGTGCCAGATTGGGTGAGTATGGGAAATGGGTTATGGTTGTCCAGC